>NC_057813.1:141219160-141238377 GCF_018294505.1 Triticum aestivum
CTGACGGTGGGGAGTGTTTTCAGGGTGGGCGGGGCAGCGCACCGCCGGCCGCGGGTGGCGGGGGGGCTGCTGTTTGGCCGGTGGTGGCTGGTGGCTCAGGGGGGTGGAGGTTGAAGATGAACCGCAGGCCCTTGATTTCATATCCAACGGCTGTAAAATCGACTTACCAGAGATGAAAAACTCAGTCGACCGACGTGTAGCCTCACCTTGCTAGTGCGTTCAGTTTCGACAACAAAATTCAATTTCGATAGCAAAATTCAGTTTTGACAGTTAGGTTCAGTTTCGACAGTTAAGTTCAGTTTCGACACTTAAGTTCAGAGATGAGCGGCTGATGTATTTTACATCTAGTACTTCGTGGTTATGTATTTTACGTCATGTATTGGAGATGCTATTAGAATTCCACTCAGGTTAACGTTGTTCATTGTCTCTCTTGCCCTGCTTCAGCCTCGACGTCGTACAACTCACCGGAGCTGCTCGAACGACGAAACCCTCCATCACAGCGGAGCAGTACCTCGGGCTCCATCTCCAGACGCCTAAGATCTTCTTCCCCTCCTCCGACAGCAAAGTCAGCCGGAGCATCCTCACCGGCCAACCCAATCACGCTGAGATCGACATGGCTTCGCCAAAGAGGTTGTACACTTGTTGCATCTCTTTTTTACTCTACATGTTATATATATTGTCCACAGAGCACTCGTAGTAACGAGAAATACGATTATTTTATCCTACTATATGACAAGCAGTGAGGTACCAGGCAACTTAGCTATCCGCGATGGACTCTCTTGAACACCATCATTATTTATCTCTGCGTGTTTGAGCTGTGCATTTGTCGATGGGCCTGGGAGTTGAGCTAGTATGGCAGTGGCCTGGGTCCAAAGTAATAGAAGTAATAGTGTAGGATTTTCCTTGCTCAAGCCTGCCTGCTAGAATCGCCAGTGCTTGAAAGGAAAAGTGAATGAAAAACATAGGAATTGGAAAGTTTCCTATGGTACTACTTTTCATTAATTTGGTGCAAAGGAATGGAGCAAAGGAAAACTGTAGGATTTGTTCCTTTAGTGTCTCCTTGAAAGAAAACCGTAGGAATTCTAATTTCCACTTCTCCTCCTTTTCATATTCCTATTCATAAGGCACAAGACTAATAGATAGTAGCATAATAGCATTATAACCGTACATTTTCTTGTGGTTTGACTTAATCTCACCATGCTTTTTTGCATCTTGTGATCTTCCAATTGTTCTGAATCAAACACCCATATTGGCAGAAATCCTGTGTTTTTAAATTCTCTGTTTTGCACGTGCATTCCTATCCTATTCATGTCTATTTCCTATCTCTGCATTGTTAGAATCCTCAAATTCAAACAAGCCCTTACTCAATTACTTCTGTTACAGATGTGTGTTAAAGAAAACCTTGTGTGGTTTGTCCTGCTCTTGCGGCGCTGTGTTCCACCCCAGCTCAACTGCTCCAACGATGGAAGGGTTCACCACAGTAGGGATCCGCTCTCCAGACTGTCTTTCTCCGCCTCAGATCTTCTTCCCCACCACCGGCAGCCACGACAACTGCATTACCATCATCAACTGAGCAGATGACCTCGAGGACTACACGGGTCCGCAAGAGAGGTCGCGCTCTTCCGTGTCTGCTTACGTTATGCGTCGCTTAATATGATGACATGCTACATTATCATCGTGTTCACCTATTAGACTCCAAGTCAGGTCCAAACTAATGCCGAAACTTGAGTTTTTAAATGGTTGTGGGGTACATATTGGGGCAGCAATCAGTACTATCTGTCTACTATCTGATTAATCTCCGGTGTCTACTATGAGTTTCATGTTGGGTGCAAACAAACATTAAAGGAGCCATTATCTGTATTTTTTAACTAAAGCTATTATCTGCCTGCTATCATTGGTTTTGGGTCTATCCACAGTTTGCTACCATCACTCTGGATTTGTGCATGCACTCCTTACATAATCTCACTATGTTTTATTCATATGCATGCCAGTTATTGTACACAATGGAACTGATCATGTAGAGCAAAAGAGACAAGCCTTGCGTGGCAATAAAATTTCATGCAGACGTCATTCCATGGTGGGCGCAAAGGCAGCCCCCCCTTCACCCATTTCGGATCGTAATCAAGAGGAAGATAACTGTTCTGAGGGGGATTCAGAATGAGAAGACCACTCCTATTTACCCCATGAGGTCTTCGTTCTAACTTGGCATGCTGATGTTGGTAATATCATGCATATGGTGCCTTGCATTGCTTACTGTATACATTAAAGATGTCATCTGCTTAGTTTAGACATGCTTTTTGTCAACGCCATCTGTTTTGTTTCTTTATCATATATGTGAATCATGCAATGCCATCTTGTCTAGCCAGGCATCATATATGTGAATTTTGCAATGCCACCCTGGTTAGCCAGTCATCTTATATGTGAATTATATCATGCCATCATTTTTTTTATGTGTTAAATTTGTCAACAATTTTAGTATATTCAATTACTCTTCCTGTGCATCAGCCATTCGACACGGTCATGGAAAAAATCTGGAGTGGAAACAAGGTCTTTAGAGCAGACAATGCTATCTGACGAAGCGCATGTCTTGCTGGTTACCGATAGCTCCTCAGAGGAGGATTCAGAGACAGATGACGAGTCATATTTCCCTCCTGAGGTGCATGCCCTAACTTGGCAGGGTTATGTTACTCATATCGTGTGTATGGTATCTTGCATTGCTATGTCATTTGCTTAGTTTAGACATGCGTTATGTGAATGCCACCTGTTTAGTGTCTAATTACCATATATGTGAATTATGCAATGCCATCTTGTTGCAAGACATTATATATGTGAATTATGCAATGTTATCTTGTTGCAAGGCATTATGTATGTGAATTATGCAATGCCATGTTGTTTAGGCAAGCGTCATATATGTGAATTATATCATGCCGTCCTTTTTTTGTATTTCTCATTGCTTTTGTCGACAATGTTTGTATATTCAACTGCTCTTCCTATGCATCAGCCATTTGAATTGGTGATGGAGAAATCTGGAGTGAAAACAAGATCTTCAGAGCAGACAATGCTACCTGCTGAAGCAGATATCTTGCTGGTTACAGATAGCTCTTCAGAGGAGGATTCAGAGGCAGATGACCAGTCCTATTATCCCCCTGAGGTGTATGCTCAAACTTGGCAGGGTTATATTACTCATATAATGCATATGTTGTATTGCAATGCTTATTTTTTACATCATATACACAATATTGAATGCCATCTCCTTAGTTGACACATCATATATGCAATTGCCCTCTGCTCACTTCCTTAGTATATAAATCACATATTTGAATTATGTCATGCCATGATGTTTACATAGACAACATGTATCTGAATTATGGCATGCTGTCGGTGTCAAAACCGGTGGATCTCGGGTAGGGGGTCCCGAACTGTGCGTCTAGGCGGATGGTAATAGGAGACAAGGGACACGATGTTTTACCCAGGTTCGGGCCCTCTTGATGGAGGTAAAACCCCACGTCCTGCTTGATTAATATTGATGATGTGTGTTACAAGAGTGGATCTACCACGAGATCAAGGAGGCTAAACCCTAGAAGCTAGCCTATGGTATGATTGTTGTTCGTCCTATGGACTAAAGCCATCCGGTTTATATAGACACCGGAGAGGGCTAGGGTTACACAAAGTCGGTTACAATGGTAGGAGATCTACATATCCGTATCGCCAAGCTTGCCTTCCACGCCAAGGAAAGTCCCATCCGGACACGGGACGAAGTCTTCAATCTTCTATCTCCATAGTCTTGGAGTCCGGCCGATGATGATAGTTCGTCTATCCAGACACCCCCTAGTCCGGAACTCCCTCAGTAGCCCCCGAACCGGGCTTCAGCAACGACGAGTCCGGCGCGTATATTGTCTTCGGCGTTGCAAGGCGGGTTCTCCTTCAAACTTCATGTTCCTGTCGAACAGTGTTCGGCTTCCTTATAAATGTTGCGCTCCTTGGCTTCTACGCCCAATAATGGCCTTCTTCCACATGTCGTATGAATGCGAAAAGCTAGGGTATTTTTACATTTTACCCCCTAGCCGTGCGAACGAGCTGCCTATAAGAGAGGTGAGGATCTAGATCCAGCTCACACCATCCTCCATCCGCAAGTCCTCATTGAAGCGCCTCTGACAAAAACCCATTCCATCATGGATAGTCGACGCGGCTCCTCCTCTCCCGCTCCCAGCCCTAAGCCAGGAGATTGGGGGAGATGCTCCATTCCACACAGCGAGCTGGTGGCGCTCCAAACCGAGGGATATCTTCCCCCGGCTTTCATGGTTCCGGTTCGAGCCGGACTGGCCACCTTCAAGGGAGGAAAGCAGGCGGAGAGCGTCCCCAACCCTTCCAAAGGAGAGCGGGTATGCTTCCTCCCTTATCTAATAAGGGGACTCGGATTTCCCATACACCCGTTTCTCCGGGGGCTCCTGGAGTTCTACGGACTCCAGCTTCACCACCTCACACCTGCCTCCTTTTTGCACATCGCGGGCTTTGTAGCTCTTTGCGAGCTGTTCCTGGGCATCGAGCCCCATTTTGCGCTGTGGAAGAGATTGTTTTGCCTTGTACCCCGTTCCTATGAGGGGTCGATATATCAAGTGGGCGGAGCCGAAATATGGCGCATCGCCGGGACCGGATATCTATCCGGCACCCCGAAGAAGGCGTCCGAAGACTGGCCTTCGGAATGGTTCTACATGGAGGACGCCCCTCTGCCGGATCCAGTTTGGATCGGCCTCCCGGAGTTCAGCAATGCTCCCTTGAAGAAACACCTGAGTTGGCGCCCGTGGAGCCCTCAACGGGAGGAGGATGGGAGCATCCATTATCTGATGGGCCGGATTAGGTTACTGGCCCACTCCGGATTGACCATGATTGGAATCATGGCCACGTGCATTATGCGAGGGGTGCAGCCACTCCAATATAGGGGCCACCCCATGTGGGATTTCAACAGAGAAGACGACGCCCCCCGTCATGGCCGCAAAGGGCCGAGCTCGGCAGCCGATCTCGCAAAGATCCTGTCCGTCTTGTACAAGGGGGAGGAGGAGGACTTTCTCCGCACGAATCCATTAAACGGATTCTCTATGAACAACCCTCGGAGCTGGGTAAGCGGACGTTTATCTACCCGATCCATACTTCCAAAGTCAAGTATTTTACTTTGTGATTTCAACACAGGATCTGCGCCGGGACGTGGAGGGCATACGAAGCCTAACTCCACAGCCTGAGGATCTGGAACGATCCCTTGATCCGACCTCCGAAGAGGATCCGGACATAAAGGTGGAGCTGATTGATGGGGTGTTCCACCAACTTAGCATGGACAATGCTCTAGTCGCCATTATGGCTGACTACCCCGGCCTGATTCTGGCCTCCCAGGTGACTACGACCGAGGTCTTGACACCATCATTTGATCCGTGCTCAATTCTGACCATCCTATACTGATGGTGCATCGCAGGAGGTGCCTTTCAGGTGGGAAGCCGAACCTGCGGCGGCTGACCAGCAAGGGTCAGTTCGGCCCAGCAGGCAGAAGAGGAGTGCGACGCAAATCGAAACGTCGCTGCAACAGTACGGTGCACCATTGTTTTTAAGGGAAGGATCCCTATGAGGTATATTAACACTCATAACTCTTTCCAGGAGGAAGAGCGCTCGCCGGACAGTGTCCGGAGAGGTTGCCAATCAAGCCTCCACCAGCCATGCTCCATCGCATGGTCCGGAAGTGGAGGCGAACACAAGGCAAGAGCCGGATGCTCCTCCGACAGAGGATACCGATAGGCTGTCCGCCACCCAGTCTGTGGTGGAGAGCGCCATGAATCACAGGCGTCGCCGAACAGTTCTTCGTGACGCGTGTTTCTCCCCGGAGGCGTTGAATGCCTTTGATGCGGGAAACGTGCACCTCCGTGCTGCTCAAGATGGTTTAACCAGAGCCACGGAGCAGTATGTGAAGGACATACGGGTAAGTAATTTTAATAGTTATATATGCTAGTAGCCCCCGAGACTTAAAATAGTTAAAAGAACTGATTTAAGGATCATTTATTATGCAGGATCTTACGGCGAAGAATACCCACCTGTCCCAGGAGCTCCAAGAGTGCAAGGCCCAACTTGAGGCCGCACTAGCCACCACCGGGGGAGCCACCGAGACCCCCGCCGGTAATACGTGCTTCGAAAATAGAAGTAGTTAACAAAGTGCGGCGTGTGCGTAAATCTGACAATAATATTGCAGAGGGCGCCGGACTAGATCCGGACAAGCAACAGCTACTGCGTCAGCTAAAGGCCGGTGAGAGGGTGCTTCTGAAGGTGCAGCAGGAGAGAAACAAGCTCCAAGATGCCCACACCCAGCTAGGAGAAGAGCTGAAAGGTGTTCGGGCCTAGCTGTCGGGCTCCGTGAAGGAGAATCAGCGGCTTCGTCGCGGCATTTATAGTAAGTGCTTGAGCAAATTCCTTTGAAAAGAAGAATTCAGCGAGGAAGTCGATTGACAGAAATGTGTCTTTTAGGTGTGCTCACAGGTCGCCCTGCGGAGGAAATGCCTAGTTCAACGGGTGACCAACTTCTCGAGCTGGTTCAACTGCTCGAACGTGTTCGGCAGGCGATGAGTGGCGTCGTTCAGGCTTTATGGCCTTCTGTCTCCCTACCCGAGGGCCTTGGAGAGCTTGCTGAGAAGCTTCAGGGAGCACGGCGACGCCTCCGTCTGTGGAAAATATCGGCCTGCCGTCAAGGCGCCAGGGAGGCCTGGGCCATGGTGAAGACGCGGTACCCGAAGGCTGACCCAAACCACATGGCCGAGGTCGGACCGGCAGGGCCTGATGGGAAGGAGATCCCTGTGAGCTTAATGTACGGCCAAGTAGAACTGGCCGCCAAATATTCCCAACAGGACTGTAAATTAGACAGCCTGTTAGATGGAATTGAAGAGGAGTACAATCAGTCAGTTTGACAATGTAATTTGAAATGACATGTAAAATGCCTTCTAGCCGGAATGTAGATCGTTTGTCGTTGCGGACCTTTTCGCTTCAACCTCCGGACCCAACAGCCCGGAGTGTGTCCGAATACCCTTACGGTTATAGAAGAACCGGGGCATGCGTGGAGACAAGGCGTCGGGGTCATTATTGCTTTATCAGACAAGTGCCCAACTAGCTATGTTATATTACATGGTTAGTAAGAAACATCTTCCAGGGAGAATAGTTCTGTTAAGGGTTCCTTTCCCTGGGAGGCATGCCCTAAAGTGCATGTCCGGACTGCGAAAATAGCAGAAAAAGCATCTGGGGGCAAATAAATAAGTAAGTAAAAAATCATCTTTCAAGTCACCGACCGAATATTCTCTTAAGAATGCTAGCTTTCGGCTTCACCCAGTCCGAGGTACACATCTGGCTGACCCGACAGTAACAATCGCAGAGGTGCTCCCTTTACCTCCTAGCCGAACAATCGGGAACGTAGGGGTAAGCACAGGAGCCAGGCAACCCAGCTTGGCCAAAACTTAAGTCATATCGATGCATATAATGGTGAATAAAAGGTACATGCGGAAGTATGACACATGTGTTGGGCATGAAGCCCGTATAAATAAGCTTCTGTTAAAGAAGACCCCAGGTATAACAAGTGCTAGGAGCACATCGAGTGTGCGCGAACAATGCGCAAATCAGCCTATCAAAGGTATTGAGAAAAAAAAGTGGGAAGAAGGAGGAGGACAAGAGATAGTGAAAATGTAAAAAGGTGGACGGGGGAGTGAGACGAACTCTGAGTCCGGCGTTAGGCGTAGAATCTTCGGAGACGGGCTGCGTTCCATGGGTTCGGCTCGAGTCGGTTGTCAGATGCGTTACGTAGACGGTATGCTCCGCCGGTCAGGACTTGGTCGATGATGAAGGGACCTTCCCACTTGGGCTTAAGTTTGTCCTTTTTCTTGTCCGGCAGGCGTAGAACAAGTTCGCCAACATTGTAAGCTTTGGCCCGTACTTCTCTGCTTTGATATCTTCGAGCCTGTTGTTGATAAAATGCAGAACAAGCTTTTGCCACATCCCGCTCCTCCTCTAAGGTGTCCAAGCTGTCCTGCCGATCCAGCTCGGCTTCTCTTTCTTCGTACATGCGCACGCGAGGTGAGTCATGAATTATATCACAGGGCAGAACTGCCTCTGCGCCGTACACCATAAAAAATGGTGTGAATCCGATAGTTCGGTTTGGCATGGTCCGCAGCCCCCAGAGTACGGAGTCGAGCTCCTCTACCCAGTGCGTGTTAGATTCCTTGAGGGACCACACTAGTCTGGGTTTGATGCCGCTCATGATTTGACCATTTGCTCGCTCGACTTGACCGTTAGTTTGAGGGTGATAGACTGAAGCGTAGTCGAGCTTGATGCCCATGTTTTTGCACCAGAGTTTAACCTCGTCGGCCGTGAAATTCGTGTCGTTATCAGTGATGATGCTATGGGGGACGCCGAAACGGTTTACTACCCTGGATATGAAGTCTATCACAGGTCCGGATTCTGCCGTTTTAACCGGCTTGGCTTCAATCCATTTGGTGAATTTGTCCACCATAACCAATAAGTATTTGCGCTTGTGTTTTCCCCCTTTAAGGGGGCCAACCATGTCAAGCCCCTAGACCGCGAACGGCCAGGTGATGGGTATAGTTTTGAGGGCGGTGGGTGGCATGTGGCTCTGATTAGCATAGAGCTGGCAACCGACACATCGTTGGACTAAGTCCTGAGCATCTGCCCGGGCTGTTGGCCAATAAAATCCTGTACGGAAGGCCTTGCCTACAAGGGCCCGGGCTGCGGCGTGGTGCCCGCCGAGTCTGGCGTGAATTTCAGCCAGGAGATTTCGCCCCTCCTCTTCGGAGATACACCTTTGAAGGACTCCGGTTGTGCTTTTCTTATAAAGTTCTCCCTCATGGACCTTGTAGGCTTTAGATCGCCGGACTATGCAGCGGGCCTCGTTTTGGTCTTTGGGAAGTTCCTGCCTAATTAAGTAGGCTATGAATGGTTCCGCCCACGGGGCAATTACTGCCATTATTTCATGGGCTGAAGGTGTTATTTCATTGGCTGAGCCGCCGATCGTGTCAGAATTGTCTGTGTTAGGTGATGCAGCTGGCTCCGGATTGTTATTTCCGGACTCCTCTTCCCATAATATGGATGGCTTAAAGAGCCGTTCCAGGAAGATGTTTGGAGGGACGGCGTCACGTTTTGCGCCGATGCGTGCTAACACATCTACTGCCTGGTTATTATCCCGGGCTACATGATGGAATTCGAGTCCTTCGAACCGAGCTGACATTTTTAGGACGACGTTGCGGTAAGATGCCATTTTCGGATCTTTGGCGTCAAAGTCTCCATTTACTTGGGATATTGCGAGGTTTGAATCCCCGCGCACCTCTAGGCGTTGAATGGCCATGGAGATTGCCATCTGGAGGCCGTGTAGAAGGGCCTCGTATTCGGCTGCGTTGTTGGAGTCCATGTACATTATTTGAAGTACGTATTGGACTGTGTCTCCAGTTGGGGACGTCAAGACGACGCCAGCCCCCAAGCCAGCCAACATTTTGGATCCGTCAAAATGCATGATCCAACTGGAGTACGTGTCGTACTCTTTAGGGAGTTCGGCTTCGGTCCATTCGACGACGAAGTCAGCCAGGACTTGCGACTTTATAGCTCGCCGAGGTTTGTAGGTTATGTCGAATGGTAAGAGCTCAATGGCCCATTTTGCAATCCTGCCCATTGCATCACGATTGTTTATAATATCGTTGAGAGGTACTTCGGAGGCCACCGTTATGGAACACTCTTGAAAGTAGTGTCGCAGCTTCCGGGATGCCATAAACACCACATACGCTATATTTTGATAATGTGGGTACCGGGACTTTCATGGAGTTAAGACAGTGGATACGTAGTACACTGGTTTTGAAGAGGGTATCTGTGCCCTTCAGTTTCTCGTTCGACGACGAGTACCGCACTGACAACTTGATGTGTTGCTACGATATATAATAACATAGGTTCGCCCAGGTTGGGCGCGGCCAGGACCGGATTTGTTGCCAGTATGGCCTTGATTTCTTCGAGTCCGGCCGTGGCGGAATCCGTCCATTCGAAGTGTTCGGTGCGCCGGAGGAGGCGATAGAGGGGCAAAGCCTTTTCTCCCAAACGGGAGATGAAGCGTCTTAGAGCCGCTATGCACCCAGTTAGTTTTCGTATTTGCTTGAGGTCTTTTGGGATATCCAATTGTGACAGAGCTCGGATCTTGGCTGGGTTTGCTTCAATTCCTCTACCGGATATAATGAAGCCCAAAAGCTTTCCGGCTGGTACTTCGAAGACACACTTTTCCGGGTTGAGCTTAATGTCGTTTGCTCGGAGGTTGTCAAATGTCACCCTCAAGTCGTCTACTAGAGTTTCGACGTGTTTGGTCTTGACGACCACATCGTCTACGTATGCCTCTACTGTTTTGCCTATCTGGGTATCCAGACATGTCTGAATCATGCGCTGATATGTTGCGCCGGCGTTTTTGAGTCCGAAGGGCATTGTGTTGAAGCAGAATGGCCCATACGGAGTAATGAATGCCGTTGTGGCCTGGTCTTTTTTCGCCATCTTGATTTGATGGTATCCGGAGTATGCATCGAGGAAGCACAATGAATCGTGCCATGCGGTAGCATCGATGATTTGGTCGATGCGAGGGAGAGGGAAAGGGTCCTTTGGACAGGCCTTGTTAAGGTCTTTGAAATCGACGCAGAGGCGCCATGATTTGTCCTTTTTGGTTACCATTACTAGGTTGGCTAGCCAGTCCGGATGTTTGATATCTCTGATGAATCCGGCTTCTAAGAGTTTGGCTAGCTCCTCTCCCATCGCCTGTCTTTTGGGTTCAGAAAATCGCCGAAGAGCTTGTTTGATTGGCTTGAATCCTTTTAGGATATTTAGGCTGTGCTCTGCCAGCCTGCGTGGGATTCCTGGCATGTCTGAATGGTGCCATGCAAAAATGTCCCAATTTTCTCGAAGGAATTCTCGTAGTGCGGCTTCTACATCAGGATTTAATTGTGCTCCTATGGATGCCGTCTTTGTGGGGTCCGTTGGATGGACCTGAAATTTGACTATTTCGTCTGCTAGTTTAAAAGAGGTGGACTTGGACCTCTTATCGAGTATCACATCGTCCCTATCCACCGTGGAGCACAGCGCGGTTAATTCCTCTGCCGCTAGGGCTTCGGAAAATGCCTCTAGGGCCAGTGCGGCTGTCTTATTTTCAGCGCGGAGTGCTGTATCTGGATCCACCGTGGAGCACAACACGGTTAATTCCTCTGCCGCTAGGGCTTCGGATAATGCCTCTAGGGACAGTGGGCTGTCTTATTTTCAGCGCGGAGTGCTGTATCTGGATCACTGGCGGCTGTCTTATTTTGAGCTTCATGTACCCGTAATGGGGTATAGCTTGGAAGATTGTGAATGCCTCTCGCCCTAACAAAGCCTGATATCCGCTGCCAAATGGGGCCACCTGGAATGTGACCTCTTCGGATCTATAATTGTCCGGCGAGCCGAACACTACATCTAGTGTGATTTTTCCTGTGCAGCGTACTTCTCGACTAGGGATTATTCCCCTGAACGTTGTGCTGCTTCGCTCAATGCGGCTCCAGTCAATTTCCATTTTTTGAAGGGTTTCCTCGTAGATGAGGTTTAATCCGCTGCCGCCATCCATGAGTACCTTGGTAAGACGAAAGCCGTCCACTATCGGACTGAGGACCAATGCGGCTGGTGCTCTAGCTGTTCGGAATTTAGGTTCGTCGCTGGCATTGAAGGTGATAGCCGTGTCGCTCCATGGATTTGTTGTTGCTACTTGGTAGACTTCGGCAAGACTGCGGATTGTTCGTTTCCGCATGTTATTTGATGCGAAAGTCTCGAAGACTGTTAATACCGTACTGGTGCTGCTGGGCTGGTTGCCCGGGGCTGTAAAGCCTTCGCCACTTTTGGCCACCTGCCGTAATATCCAACATGCTCGAAGGCTATGTGTTGGAGTGGCGCCCTCCGTACTGTGGATTTTGCAGGGTCCGTTGAGCCATCCCTCCAGTACGGTTCCGTACCCTTTATGGGGTTTTTGCTTTTTGGTTTTTAACCCAGGTGCTTGAGTATAACGCACCCTTTTATTTCGTACTGGGGTTGTATTCAGGGCCGGATTGTCCCAAAACCTAGTTTCGGTTTTCCAGGCACTTTCCATCGCGCAGTATTTTTGTACAATGGTCACTAGGTCGGCGAAGCATGTAACTTCGCGACGACTGATGGCGTTTATGATTCCCTTGCCCATGCAATTGTTGCAGAAGATTGAAATCGCGCTTTCTTCACGGCAGTCCTTTATCCTGTCCATAACCAGGAGGAATCTGGCCCAGTAATGATGCACTATTTCATCGGGCTCTTGCCGTATTTGAGATAGATCGCTTATGTTTGGGTGGGCGGGCAGAATCAAGTTCGGAACCCCGTCCAATCTGAGGCTCAAAGGCCACGAAGCTTCTGGATTCGGAGGCTTGATTTGTTGGACGCTTTCCCACAAATCTGGTCCGATGCCTGACTTTAGGTTCAGTATTTGATTAGTGTCCGTCCCTCCGCGGGAATCCGGCATGGAGGGATCGGGAATCCGGACATAGTTGGTTTTTATCATAGAAGAAGAGTCGCCGCATTGTTCCTCTACCACGACAACGTGGTGGGTAGCCTGGGGAGAGTTGATTTCTCTCAGATCGGTTTTAAACCCAATCTGATCGTAGTCGGTGGCAACTCCCAGGGCGGCGATGCGATCCAAGAGCTCGTTTACGGAGGAGAGCTCAATCGGATCTAGCTGCTCGGAGAATTCCGAGCTGACGTGAAGATCGCTTTTAATGACTTGAGAGGTCATTGTCGGAGCGGCGGCCAAACAGGCGGTCATAAGAAAACCGCCTAGCTGGATAGTCTGGCCAGCGGCCAAAGCTCCCTTGACGATGGTGCCGTCTTTAAAGACGGGAAAAGGCATCCTTCCTGATGGTGACGGCACAGAGGAACTCTCAATGAAACCACCAATGTCGGTGTCAAAACCGGCAGATCTTGGGTAGGGGGTCCCGAACTATGCGTCTAGGCGGATGGTAACAGGAGACAAGGGACACGATGTTTTACCCAGGTTCGGGCCCTCTTGATGGAGGTAAAACCCTACGTCCTGCTTGATTAATATTGATGATGTGTGTTACAAGAGTGGATCTACCACGAGATCAAGGAGGCTAAACCCTAGAAGCTAGCCTATGGTATGATTGTTGTTCGTCCTATGGACTAAAGCCATCCGGTTTATATAGACATCGGAGAGGGCTAGGGTTACACAAAGTCGGTTACAATGGTAGGAGATCTACATATCCGTATCGCCAAGCTTGCCTTCCACGCCAAGGAAAGTCCCATCCGAACACGGGACGAAGTCTTCGATCTTCTATCTTCATAGTCTTGGAGTCCGACCGATGATGATAGTTCGGCTATCCGGACACCCCCTAGTCCGGAACTCCCTCACATGCCAACCCATTTTCTAAAGACATAATATAGTTATATCATATCATCCTGTTTACATAGTCAACATATTTTAAATTATGTCATTCTATCCGTGAATTATATCATGCCATCATGTTTCCATCGACGGCATGTTTGTGATTTATGGCATGCCAACCACTTTAATAGATACACCGTATAGTTATATCATGTCATCCTGTTTACATAGTCATCATATTTTGAAGTATGTAATTGTATCTTGTTTAGTTAGCCATCATACATGTGAAATTGTGTCATGCTATCCTGTTTAATTAGCCATCATATATGTGAAATTCTGTCCTGCTATTCTATTTGCTTAGACAACATAAATGTGAATTATTTCATGCCCTGTTTTCTTCCCTACTATCCTTTGCACCTGTCTATCTTACAATGTCTGTACATTCAATTACTTTTCTTGTTTATCATCCAGTTCAATTGGAGGGAGTGATGGCAGTATCTGTGGGAGTAAAAACACGGTCTTCAGAAAAGATCGTGCTACCTGTCGATGCAGATAGAACCACGGTTGTACTTTCCCAAGAATCAGCCCCACCACACATAACCCACACTCATGCAGATTGTACTCCTACCCAGTTGGACAGAGAACCAGCTACACCCCTTCTAACCCCAACCCCAGAAGATAGACACATAGTTCCCGTTGACACAACACCGTCTCCACCAAGAGCACCCAAACACAAGCAGTTAGTAAGGCAACTGCAGTGCCCAAATCACGAGGACCACCACTCCGAACCCGAAGTAAACGCTTAAAGCAGAAGAAGAATTGTTCTCAGGTCAGGTTCCGTAGCTATGGTTCATACTACTTTGCTCTTGCATCATTGTATTTACTGATACCAACCAATTTCAAATTTGAAGGATGCAATTGAAACTCCAATGGCGCAACAGGTATGTTTTAAACCTGTTTCTTCAACGTGTTTGGCTGTTTGCTGTTGTAACTTGCTCTATGTTGATTCCAGTTTCATTTGAATAAACAGTTATGTTCTCATGCCATGCACATTACAAGTGTTGTTATTGCTGTGTAGTTTCCCACACTTATATTCTGTCTATGCTGCTTTGTCTTAAAGAGATATGATTCGAACTGTATCTATCTTGATTTGGCAACATAAACTAGAATGATATAGACCATACAGTGACCATACTACATAGATATATGTTTGTTTCATGCTATTATCCTGTCCACCTTACTACTGAACTGGTTTACCAAAATGAGTTTCATATACTACATTGTAAACCTGAGATGTGTTTGTTTGTTTCCCTTTTAGAATGCGGATAAAATATTGGAGAAGAGTACCCTGTTATGCAATGATAAAGGAAGTAATGCAGATAAGGTTCAAGATAGTGAGACATCCCTGTTGGTCTCCAAGAAAGCTGATAAAAACTATATTGAGGACACTGAGACAACCCCAAAGTCATGTCTTGATGTAGTATTCGAGTTACTGGCTACCACTGCTGGCACCAGCTCTTCGAACTCGTTGCCTGAATCAGTTCGGCTTCTTGAGTCTCAAGTTCAATTTGAAATTCATCAATCAGATGTTATGCGACAGGAAGCCGAAGGACTGAGGAAGTCCCTGCAGAATTCAGATGCATACTTTCTGGTGCAACAGCAGGCGCTGGAGGACTTAAGTGCCAAACAAGAGAAAGCTAATAAGCTTGCTAAGCATCTTGCCAGCATTATGGGTACCCAAGATATTGTTTCTTGAGCTCTTCTGAAGTGGTTTCAGTTCTGGACTTGTTTTGTTGCGGCTTTTATATGCTGCTGTGTTCCCTATATTTGCACTGGTGGCGAACTTTGATGCCTAGTGGATGTAATATGTGTAATAGCCGTGATAGCCTAGTGTAAGTTGCTTGCTTATTTATTTCCTTGTTGTCTTGTTTATTTGTTTGCTTGTAGTCAGTGCAGTTCTTTTTCTGCGGTTTGCTAGTGGCTGCAACAACCTATTTTTTAAAACTAGGCCACAATAACCATGGGCTAATATTTACTGTAGTGACAGTGCACCTACGGACCGTAGAAACAGTGGGCCTTCTACGGGCCGTATAAACAGTGGGCCTTCCACGGGCCGTAGAAACAATGGGCCTTCTACGGGCCGTAGAAACAATGGGCCTTCTACGGGCCGCAGAAACAATGGGCCTTCTACGGGCCGTATCAGCAATGGGCCTTATACGGGCAGTATGATCGATTGGGCGAACATGGGACAATAACAGGCCACATTATGCCCGTAAACGGGCTAGAGTTGGAATCGTCTGTTCATGGGCCGACCATAATGGGCCATCATTAATAGGCCGTATTTCATGAGGCTATGAAAACGGCCCAACGTGTTAACGGACCACAAATGGGCCGATTGTAACCATGAGCTGAATTTGGCCCATAAGCAGAAAATGACAGTAACGGGTCATAAGTAAACGAGTGCTGGAAATGAGCCCAAGAATAAATGGGCTCTGAGAAGGCCGAAAGATAACATGGGCTGGAAACGGCCCAACGGAATAACGGGCCCTTAATGGGTATAAAGTGATACACTGTTCATTACGGGCCAGTTTCACCACGGGCCGTTAATGGGTGTAAAGTAATACACTGTTCATTACGGGCCAGTTTCACCACGGGCCGTTAATAGGCCAAGAGTTACATAGGGCCTCATATGGGCCGAAAGACGTCATGGGCCATACATGGACTAGAAGTGAAAACGGGCTGGAATCATATTGGGTGGCCCAGATGATGCTACTGGGCCTAATTTGGATAGGGCGTAATGGGCCTTGGGTTAGTGGGATGTAAATGGGCTATATGCGAACATGCCCTTAACAGGCTTTACATGGGCTGGCCTGCCACCTTTTGACCAAGTCAAATGGGCCGGCCTTTTCACAGGAATGGGCCTCTGTTGGGCCGTGCTACGTGTCGACGTATCATAGGTGCCTTCTGTCCAATGACTGGATGACATCTGTCCCAGCGGTGAGCCGACACGTGTTTCCTCCAGCCAATGATGATTTTACACGTGGAAAATCCCCATTGGTCGGGGCTGTTAACGGGTTATCGGATCCAAAACCCGACCCGATAGCTTAACGACGTTCCGTTATGGTGGATGCCACATGTCGGTCACCCTTAACGAAAGCACTTCTGTGACGCGCCATTTATCGTCATGGAAGTGGACACTTCCGTGATGATAATTTTGGTAATGTCATGGAACACTTCTACGACAGCACACTTATGACTATCTTGATTTTGTCATAAATTTGTCATGGATGTACATGCATGACAAAAAACGCGACCTACTGTGACAAACATGTATCATCACGGAAGTGTATTTTTTTTGTAGTGATCACTTATTATTTAAATATATTTATAACAAAATGCTCAGCCCTTTTTTATTTTTTGATAACATTGCTGGCCCAACCCAACATTATAATTAGAATCAGGCCAGCAAAATCGTGTATCTAGATAAAGTGCAAATGGCCTGTAATTTTTTAGGAAATAAAATAAATGGGCCGCATGGACACTACATTAATTGTTCACCCAGCCCAGCTAATGGCTGTAATTCAAAAAAAATAAATCAAATTGACTGTAAATTCTACCGCGCAAAAAAAGACTGTAAATTCTGAAAAGATGGGTTGAATACGTGCCACATTTTTGGAGGCTGAAATGTGGGCCAATAGGTCAAAGCCAACGCAAGTCGTTGTCAATTTAGTCAACAAATGATTCTGACATGTTAGCCATTGGATTTACATCCAATGACCGACATCCATCTACAATCTCTCGTCTTCTTCCTCCAGCGCCGCCGGGACCATCTCTCACCTCCTGCTGCTAGCAGTCTGTTTAGCATGCTTCGCTATGAAGCGCTACTCCATCGTTGGCCAGGCCATCCCTCCACCCCTCCACACCTCCTGTTCTTCTCTACCGACTGCCGAACCACACCGCACTAGAACCAGTTAACCCTCGTACACCTCTCCGTCTGCGACACTACTCCCGCGTCTTCCCATCTTTGGCTCGTTGCTGTCCAGGGCCTCGCCGTCGTCCACCACCTTGGATGCGCTCGGCGTGGCGTGGTCAACATGGTCAACGAACAACACCATCGGAAGTAGACTGTGCGTGGAGAGGCTGACAGCTGGGTCTATGGCCGCACACAAGGAAATGCCTCCTTATTACGCGCAAAATAATGATTCCTCCACCTGACATCTGGGACCCACCAGAAGGGCCTCTGTATTTCACAAAAAAATGTGCCCCCCGCTGACTTGTCGGACCCACCAGCTATCTTCGCACGCAAGGAAGTGCCTCCTTCTTACGCACAAAAAATGAATACTCCCCCTGCCAGCTGGAACCTAGCATACCGGGAGGCTGACTTGTGGGCCTACCAAGTTTACGGGGACGGAGGGCTTTGTCAACTTAGTCAATATGAACGATTCTAGCTCCTGTTACCGTACGATGTTCATCCAACGGTTGTAGTGCTTCTTCAACCTCTGGTCTTCTTGCTCCAGCCGCCCAAACCAGCGCTGGTCGTGCCGCGTGCTCCTGCCTCCCGTGGCCGGCTGTGATGCCGCGGAGGCCTCACCGCCCCCTACTACTCCCATCGCTGTCCAGGCCATCCCTCTACTCACCCACACCCCCTGTTATTCTGCAGCGACAGCAGCCTCACACCACAGCCGAACCAGTGAACCCTCGTACTCCTCCTCGCGTGGGCATCCACTACTGCGTCTTCCCGGCTCCGAGTCGTCCCTTCCTAGGCCTCGCCGTTGTACATCGCCGTGGTGCTCTCAGCGCGGCGTGGTCAACGTGGTCAAGGAACGACTTCCATCAGACGTGGACTGTACGTGGAGAGGCTGACAGTTGGGTCCACGGCCACAGCAAGGAAGTGCCTCCTTATTACGCGGAAAATAATGATTCCTCCACCTGACAGTGGGTACCCACCGGACGGGCCACCGTATTTCACGAAAAAATGTTTCCCCCTGACTGCTGGGACCCACCAGCTACATCTTCGCACGCAAGGAAGTGCGTCCGGGCAAAAAAAACGATTCGCCCCCTGACTGCTGGGACCCACCAGCTACATCTTCGCACGCAAGTAAGTGCGTCCGGGCAAAAAAAAAACGATTCGCCCCCTAACTGCTGGGACCCACCAGCTACATATTTGCAGGCAAGGAAGTGCCTAACAGTCGGGACCCACCTGGTCGAAGCGTACATAGTGTTATCATTCCGGTCACGATCATGTACGTACATACTGGTCGATGTAGAGGTGCGCACGTGTCATTAGAGGCGCACACGTGTCGTAGTAGAGGCACGCATGTAGCATGTACACGTACATATAGCGGCGAGGGTGCAAGAAAGAAAATACGGCCACGTACGTACATACGGGCAGGGTCTTGAACGCCTACTCGCGCATACATACATGGCTGGGTCGGAATGGAGAAACGTCGTCGTCGTGTTCATGGGGAGGCAACGGAATGCATCGTGTTCATCGGGAGGCAACAGAACACGTGGAAGCCAACCGGCTTGGACGGAACAGGCGATGGAAATGAGGCCTGGCATACCGCAGAACGGAGGAAACGGCCTTGTGTTCGACCGGCCACATTCGGAACGGGGTCCTGTTGACTGGGAGGGGTGTGGCGTACCACAAAACGGAGGAAATGGACCTCCTACGGTAGAAACGGGGGTCCTGTTGATCGGGAGGGGTGTGGCGTACCGCAAAACGGAGGAAATTGACCTCCTACGGTCGAAACGGGGGTCCTGTTCATCGGGAGGGGTG
>NC_057813.1:141238569-141370234 GCF_018294505.1 Triticum aestivum
AAACGGACCTCCTACGGTCGAAACAGGGGTCCTGTTCATCGGGAGGGGTGTGGCGTACCGCAAAACGGGACTCCACGGGATACTGTTCATCTCCACCGTCGACCTCCTCCAGCCTCCATGGGCTACCGTCGACCTCCTCCAGCCTCCACGGGCTCCTGTTTATCCAGCCTCCACCGCGCGCTACTCCACCGGCTACTGTTCAACCACCCCTCCACCATCTACTGTTCATCCAGCCCGCCACCTTCTATTGTTCATCCAGCCCTCCACACCACGGGGTCCTGTTCAACCACCCCTCCACGACCACCGCTCCACCATCTACTGTTCATCCAGCCCTCCACACCACGGGGTCCTGTTCATCCAGAGGCAACGCCACCTATCACTATTCATCCAACCCCCCCGGCAACGCTCACTGTTCATCCAATCGATCGGCTTCAGTTAGTAGCAGTAGCGAAGGAATCACTCCATTGGGTTCAGTTAACAGCCATCGATCGATCGCTCGGGGTCAGTAACGCGTAGCCTGCAGTGCAATCGCTCGGGTTTAGTTAGAGCCCAACGCCTCGCTCGGGTTCAGTTAGAGCCAACGTCTCTCACACACACGCGTACATGTATGAGAGAAACGCACATCGCTCGGCCCCCGACCTCCCACCGTAATCGGCAACTCCCCGAAATTTTCCTCCCCCTTGCTTCTACCACGGTTTTTTCCGTCATGGACGGCCCAAAGAATGTCATGCAGCTGCGTCTTCGGCCCGCCCAGGACGAAAAGCCCATTTTCTGTCATGATTTTTTGTCATAGAAGTAGGATCCCGCCACATCTATGATGATACCGGGTTTTGTCACAATTATCGTCATAGAAGTGTCATATGTATGACAGAAAAAAATTCGTTCGGCCCAAAATGTCACGGATGCGTCTTTTTTTTGTAGTGTCGACACTCGGCTGGATCGGAGTTTGAGGGACGTCATCGAGCTGAACGTGTGCAGGAACTCGGAGGTGCCGTGCTTTCGGTGCTTGATTGGTCGGGCCGTGAAGACGTACGACTACATCAACCGTGTTGTGCTAACGCTTCCGCTTTCGGTCTATGAGGGTACGTGGACAACACTCTCCCCTCTTGTTGCTATGCATCACCATGATCTTGCGTGTGCGTAGGAATTTTTTTGAAATTACTACGTTCCCCAACAGTGGCATCCGAGCCTAGGTTTTATGCGTTGATGTTATATGCACGAGTAGAACACAAGTGAGTTATGGGCGATACAAGTCATACTGTTCACCAGCATGTCATACTTTGGTTCGTCGGTATTGTTGGATGAAGCGGCCCAGACCGACATTACGCGTACACTTACACGAGACTGGTTCTATTGACGTGCTTTGCACACAGGTGGCTGGCGGGTGTCAGTTTCTCCAAATTTAGTTGAACCGAGTGTGGCTACGCCCGATCCTTGAGAAGGTTAAAACAACACTAACTTGACGAACTATCGTTGTGGTTTTGATGCGTAGGTAAGAACGGTTCTTGCTAAGCCCGTAGCAGCCACGTAAAACTTGCAACAACAAAGTAGGGGACGTCTAACTTGTTTTTGCAGGGCATGTTGTGAAGTGATATGGTCAAGACATGATGCTATATTTTATTGTATGAGATGATCATGTTTTGTAACCGAGTTATCGGCAACTGGCAGGAGCCATATGGTTGTCGCTTTATTGTATGCAATGCAATCGCCCTGTAATTGCTTTACTTTATCACTAAGCAGTAGCGATAGTCGTAGAAGCAATATTTGGCAAGACGACAACGATGCTACGATGGAGATCAAGGTGTCGCACCGGTGATGATGGTGATCATGACGGTGCTTCGGAGATGGAGATCACAAGCATAAGATGGTAATGGCCATATCATATCACTTATATTGATTGCATGTGATGTTTATCTTTTATGCATCTTATCTTGATTTGATTGACGGTAGCATTATAAGATGATCTCTCACTAAATTTCAAGATAAAAGTGTTCTCCCTGAGTATCCACCATTGCCAAAGTTTGTCGTGCCCAGGCACCACGTGATGATCGGGTGTGATAAGCTCTATGTCCATCTAAAACGGGTGCAAGCCAGCTTTGCACACGCAGAATACTCAGGTTAAACTTGACAAGCCTAGCATATGCAGAGATGGCCTCGGAACACTGAGATCGAAAGGTCGAGCGTGAATCATATAGTAGATATGATGAACATAGTGATGTTCACCATTGAAAACTACTCCATTTCACGTGATGATCGGTTATGGTTTAGTTGATTTGGATCACGTGATCACTTAGATGATAAGAGGGATGTCTATCTAAGTGGGAGTTCTTAAGTAATATGATTAATTGAACTTAAATTTATCATGAACTTAGTCCTGGTAGTATTTTGCAAATTATGTTGTAGATCAATAGCTCGCGTTGTTGCTTCCCTATGTCTTTATATGTGTTCCTAGAGAAAACTAAGTTGAAAGATGTTAGTAGCAATGATGCGGATTGGATCCGTGATCTGAGGATTATCCTCATTGCTGCACAGAAGAATTATGTCCTTGATGCACCGCTAGGTGATAGACCTATTGCAGGAGCAGATGCATACGTTATGAATGTTTGGCTAGCTAAATATGATGACTACTTGATAGTTTAGTGCACCATGCTTAACGGCTTAGAATCGGGACTTCAAAGACGTTTTTGAAACGTCATGGACCATATGAGATGTTCCAGGAGTTGAATTTAATATTTCAAGCAAATACCCGAGTTGAGAGATATGAAGTCTCCAACAAGTTCTATAGCTAAAAGATGGAGGATAATAGCTCAAGCAGTGAGCATGTGCTTAGATTGTCTGGGTACTACAATCGCTTGAATCAAGTGGGAGTTAATCTTCCAGATAAGATAGTGTGACAGAGTTCTCTAGTCACCATCACCAAGTTGCTAGAACTTCGTGATGAACTATAGTATGCAAGGGATGACGAAAACGATTCTCGAGCTCTTCGTGATGTTGAAATCAACGATGGTAGAAATCAAGAAAGAGCATTAAGTGTTGATGATTGACAAGACCACTAGTTTCAAGAAAGGGGCAAAGGGAAAGAAAGGGAACTTCAAGTAGAATGACAAGCAAGTTGTCACTCCCGCGAAGAAGCCCAAAGCTGGACCAAATCCTGAAACTGAGTGCTTACAATGCAAAGGAAATGGTCACTGGAAGCGGAAATGCCTTGAATATTTGGTGGATAAGAAGGATGGCAAAGTGAACAAGGGTATATTTGATATACAGGTTATTGATGTGTACCTTACTAGTGTTTATAGTAGCCCCTGAGTATTTGATACTTGTTCGGTTGCTAATAATTAGTAACTCAAAACAGGAGTTACAAAATAAACAAAGACTAGTTGAGGGTGAAGTGACGATGTGTGTTGGAAATGGTTCCAAGATTATTATGATCATCATCGCACACTCCCTATATTTTCGAGATTAGTGTTGAACCTAAATAAATGTTATTTGGTGTTTGCGTTGAGCATAAATATGATTAGATCATGTTTATTGCGATACGATTATTCATCTAAGATAGAGAATAAATTGTTATTCTGTTTACATGAATAAAACCTTCTATGGTCATACACCCAATGTTGATGGTTTATTAAATCTTGATCATAGTGATACACATATTCATAAGATTGATGCCAAAAGATGCAAAGTTGATAATGATAGTGCAAAATATTTGTGGCACTGCCGTTTGGGTCATATCGGTGTAAAGAGCATGAACAAACTCCATAAAGATGGACTTTTGGAATCACTTGATTATGAATCATTTGATGCTTGCGAACCGTGCCTTATGGTCAAGATGACTAAAACTCCGTTCTCCGGAACAATGGAACGAGCTAGTGACTTATTGGAAATAATACATATCGATGTATGCGATCCAATGAGTGTTGATGTTCGTGGCAAGTATCATTATTTTCTGACCTTCACACAGGATTTGAGCAGATATGAGTATATCTACTTAATGAAGGACAAGTCTAAAATATTTGAAAAGTTCAAAGAATTTCAGAGTGAAGTGGAGAATCATCGTAACAAGAAAATAAAGTTTCTACAATCTGATCGTAGAAGAGAATATTTTATTTACGAGTTTGGCCTTCATTTAAAAACAATGTGGAATAGTTTCACAGCTCATGCCACATGGAACACCACAGCATAATGGTGTGTCCGAACGTCGTAACCACACTTTATCGGATATGGTGCGATCTATGATGTATATTACCGATTTACCACTATCGTTTCGGGGTTATGCATTAGAGATAGCTGCATTCACTTTAAATAGGGCACCATCAAAATCCGTTGAGACGACACCTTATGAACTATGGTTTGGCAAGAAACCAAAGTTGTCGTTTCTTAAAGTTTGGATTGCGATGCTTATGTGAAAAAGTTTCAACCTGATAAGCCCGAACCCAAATCGAAGAAGTGTGTCTTCATAGAATACCCAAAGGAAACTATTGGGTACACCTTCTATCACAGATCCGAAAGTAAGATATTCATTGCTAATATGGATCCTTTCTAGAGAAGGAGATTCTCTCGAAAGAAGTGAGTGGGAGGAAAGTAGAACTTGATGAGGTAACTATACCTGCTCCTTTATCGGAAAGTACTTCATCACAGAAATTTGTATTTACAGGAAAGTGAGTGGGAGCACTACAGCCTTTCTGATAAGTATATGTGAATGGCATATTGTTGATCAGAAATAATGTAGAATTTTCTGGAAAGCATAAAGGAGTGTTTGAAAGGAGTTCTCTAAAAGAAAGACCTCAGTAAAGCTACTTACACATTGAGCATCAAGATCTATAGAGATAGATCAAGACACTTGATAAGTTTTTTCAAAGAGTACATACCTTGATAAGATTTTGAAGTAGTTCAAAATGGAACAGTCAAAGAAGGAGTTCTTGCCTGTGTTGCAGGGTGTGAAGTTGAGTAAGACTCAAAACCCGACCATGGCAAAAAATAGAAAGAGAATGAAAAGTCATTCCCTATGCTTCAGTCATAGGTTCTATAAAGTATGCTATGCTGTCTACCAGACCTATTGTACACCTTGTTCTGAGTTTGGCAAGGGAGTACAATTTTGATCTAGGAGTAGATCACTGGACAGCGGTCAAGAATATCCTTAGTGAGGACTAAGGAAACATTTCTCGATTATGAAGGTGATAAAAGAGCTCGTCGTAAAGAGTTACATCGATGCAAACTTTTACACCAATCCAGATGACTCTAAGTCTCAATCTGGATACATATTGAAAGTGGGAGCAATTAGCTAGAGTAGCTCCATGCAGAGCATTGTAGACATAGAATATTTTGCGAAATACATACGGCTCTGAATGTGACAGATTATTGACTCTAGATTATTGACTCTAGTAAACCCTTTGGATGTTTGTCACATGACGATGTGAACTATGGGTGTTAATCATATACAGATATGAATATTGGTGTTAAATCACATGGCGATGTGGACTAGATTATTGACTCTAGTGCAAGTGGGAGACTGAAGGAAATATGCCCTAGAGGCAATAATAAAGTTATTATTTATTTCCTTATGTCATGATAAATGTTTATTATTCAAGCTAGAATTGTACTAACCAGAAACATAATACATGTGTGAATACATAGACAAACATAGTGTCACTAGTATGCCTCTACTTGACTAGCTCATTAATCAAAGATGGTTAAGTTTCCTAACCATGGACATGAGTTGTCATTTGATTAACGGGATCACATCATTAGGAGAATGATGTGATTGACTTGACCCATTCCGTTAGCTTAGCACTTGATCATTAAGTATGTTGCTATTGCTTTCTTCATGACTTATACATGTTCCTATGACTATGAGATTATGCAACTCCCGTTTACCAGAGGAACATTTTGTGTGCTACCAAACGTCACAACGTAACTGGGTGATTATAAAGGTGCTCTACAGGTGTCTCCGAAGGTACTTGTTGGGTTGGCGTATTTCGAGATTAGGATTTGTCACTCCGATTGTCAGAGAGGTATCTCTGGGCCTACTTAGTAATGCACATCACTATAAGCCTTGCAAGCATTGTAACTAATGAGTTAGTTGCAGGATGATGTATACGGAACGAGTAAAGAGACTTGCCGGTAACGAGATTGAACTAGGTATTGAGATACCGATGATCGAATCTCGGGCAAGTAACATACCGATGACAAAGGGAACAACGTACGTTGTTATGCGGTTTGACCGATAAAGATCTTCTAGAATATGTGGGAGCCAGTATGAGCATCCAGGTTCCGCTATTGGTTATTCACCGGAGACGTGTCTCGGTCATGTATACATAGTTCTCGAACCCGTAGGGTCCGCACGCTTAAAGTTCAATGACGGTTATATTATGAGTTTATGTGTTTTGATGTACCGAAGGTTGTTCGGAGTCCCGGATGTGATCATGGACATGACGAGGAGTCTCGAAATGGTCGAGACGTAAAGATCGATATATTGGACGACTATATTCGGATTCGGAAAGGTTCCGAGTGATTCGGGTATTTTTCGGAGTACCGGAGAGTTACGGGAATTCGGCGGGGAGTATATGGGCCTTAATGGGCCATACGGGAAAGGAGAGAAAGGACTCAAAGGGTGGCCGCACCCCTCCCCATGGACTGGTCCGAATTGGACTAGGGAGGGGGGGGGGGCGCCCCCTTCCTTCCTTCTCCTTCTCCCTTACCTTTCTCCTACTCCAACTTGGAAGGGGGGGGGAATCCTACTCCCGGTGGGAGTAGGACTCCCCTATGGCGCGCCCAAGAGAGGGTCGGCCCTCCCCTCCTCCACTCCTTTATATACAGGGAGGGGGCACCCCATGGAGACACAACAATTGATCATTGATCTCTTAGCCGTGTGCGGTGCCCCCTCCACCATAGTCCCCCTCGATAATATCGTAGCGGTGCTTAGGCGAAGCCCTACATCGGTAGAACATCATCATCGTCACCATGCCGTCGTGCTGAAGGAACTCTCCCTCGACACTCGGCTGGATCAGAGTTCGAGGGACGTCATCGAGCTGAACGTGTGCAAGAACTCGGAGGTGCCATGCTTTCGGTGCTTGATCAGTCGGGCCGTGAAGACGTACGACTACATCAACCGCGTTGTGCTAACGCTTCCGCTTTCGGTCTACGAGGGTACGTGGACAACACTCTACCCTCTCGTTGCTATGCATCACCATGATCTTGCGTGTGCGTAGGAAATTTTATGAAATTACTACGTTCCCCAACAGTGGGAGCCAGCTGAGGCCATCTAGGCCCCGCCACCTACCGGCCAAGCTGGTCAGCATGACCTGGCGCGCACCTCCCATAGTGCCATCCCAACCATTGCCACGAGCAGCAGCCGCCACGCAGATCTAGCACGCCATCCCCACTGCTACAACTACTACCATTCAACCCGCCACCATAAATGCTGCCTGAAGCCCAGCAGGAGCACCGACAGACACCAAGGGCCTAGCATGCCACCATGTTCGGGACATGCAGGGCCGCGCGGCGCTAACCCCCAATGTCATGGAAACGAAGAGGCCCCGCTACCGACATCTCTGGTGAGGCTTTCCGTGGCCAAGCCCGGGGCGGCGGCGGGGGAGGCAGAGAGAGGGGGAGAGATGGTAGCGCTGGGCGATGTATCCCACGATCACCGCGCAGAGGCGACCCGGGAGGGAGTGATACGTCTCCAATGTATCTATTTTTTTATGTTCCATGCTATTATAGTATCAATCTTGGATGTTTTATATGCAATTATATATCATTTTCGGGGATTAACCTATTAACCCAGTGCCAAGCGTCAGTTGTTGTTTTTTTGCCAGTTTTGGTTTTTCAGGGAATCAGTACCAAACAGAGTCCAAACGCTATGAAACTTTTTGATGATTTTTTTGGACATAAGAGACCCGATAACCCACAAGTGTAGGGGATCGCAACAGTTTTCAATAAGTAAGAGTGTCGAACCCAACGAGGAGCTAAAGGTAGAACAAATATTCCCTCAAGTTCTATCGACCACCGATACAACTCTACGCACGCTTGACGTTTGCTTTACCTAGAACAAGTATGAAACTAGAAGTACTTTGTAGGTGTGATGGGATATGTTTGCAAGATAATAAAGAACACGTAAATAGAAAGTAGGGGCTGTTTAGATAAAGATGCAATAAAGTAAATATAGCGAGTGTGGAAAAGTGGTGGTAGGAGTTGTGAAATTGTCCCTAAGCAATTGACTATGTTACTAGACCGGTAATCACTATTGCAATTCTATTTGAGGGAGAGGCATAAGCTAACATACTTTCTCTTCTTGGATCATATGCACTTATGATTGGAACTCTAGCAAGCATCCGCAACTACTAAAGATTCATTAAGGTAAAACCCAACCATAGCATTAAAGTATCAAGTCCTCTTTATCCCATACGCAACAACCTACTTACTCGGGTTTGTGTTTCAGTCACTCACGCAACCCACTATAAGAAAATCATGAACGCATTGCAACACCCTACAGCGGTAATCCCTCACGCTTGCGCAAAATGGAGGGCACCATAGGACAGCACCAATAATAAAACATGCAACTCAAACCAATCATAGCAATTCATCAATCACCGATAGGACAATAGAAATCTACTCAGACATCGTAGGATGGCAACACATCATTGGAAAATAATATGAAGCATAAAGCACCATGTTCAAGTAGAGGGTACAACGGTTTGCGGGAGAGTGGACCGCTGTAGATAGAGGGGGGAAGGTGATGGAGATGTTGGTGAAGATGGCGGAGGTGTTGGTGAAGACCGCGGTGATGATGATGGCCCCCGGCAGCGCTCCGGCGCCACCGAAAGCAAGGGGGAGAGAGGCCACTTCTTCTTCTTCTTCCTTGACCTCCTCCTAGATGGGAGAAGGGTTTCCCCTCTGGTCCTTGGCTCCCATGGCTTGGGAGGGGCGAGAGCCCCTCCGAGATTGGATCTATCTCTTTGTTTCTGCGTTCCCTGATTCTGCCCCTTCACCGTTTCCTATATATCTGGAGATCCATAACTCCGATTGGGGTGAATATTTCACCCAGATATTTGTCGTAAAATTAGCTTTCTTGCGGCAAAAGAAGAGCATCAACCGCCTTACAGGTGGCCCACGAGAGTCGAGGGCGCGCCAAGGGGGGAGGGCGTGCCCCCCTGTCTCGTGGCCACCCTGGACACCGTTTCGTGTTGATTCTTCCTCCGGAAAATCCCAAATATTCCAAAATAATTCTCCGTCCATTTTTATCCTGTTTGGATTCCGTTTGATATTGGTTTTCTGTGAAACATAAAACATGCAACAGACAGGAATTGGCACTGGGCACTGGATCAATATGTTAGTCCCAAAAATAGTATAAAAAGTTTCCAAAAGTATATGAAAGTTGAAGAATATTGGCATGGAACAATCAAAAATTATAGATACGACGGAGACGTATCAGCATCCCCAAGCTTAATTCCTGCTCGTCCTCGAGTAGGTAAATGATAAAAAAGATAATTTTTGATGTGGAATGCTACCTAGCATAATCTTGATCATATGTCTAATCATGGCATGAATATTAAGACACGAGTGATTCAAAGCAATAGTCTATCATTTGACATAAAAAACAATAATACTTCGAGTGTACCAATAAAGCAATCATGTCTTTTCAAAACAACAAGGCCAAAATAAGCTTATCCCTACAAAATCATATAGTTTGGCCATGCTTCATTTTCGTCACACAAAATGCTCCCATCATGCACAACCCCGATGACGAGCCGAGCAATTGGTTCATACTTTTTAACGCGCTTTAGCTTTTTCAACCCTCACGCAATGCATGTGCGCAAGCCATGGATATAGCACAATAGGTGGAATAGAATAAAATGATGGAGGTTATGTGGAGAAGACAAAAAGGAAGAAAGTCTCACATCGACGCGGCTAATCAACAGGCTATGGAGATGCCCATCAATTGATGTCAATGTGAGGAGTAGGGATTGCCATGCAACGGATGCACTAAGAGCTATAAGTGTATGAAAGCTCAAACTGAAAACTAAGTGGGTGTGCATCCAACTTTCTTGCTCATGAAGACCTAGGGCATTTGAGGAAGCCCATCGTTGGAATATACAAGCCAAGTTCTATAATGAAAAATTCCCACTAGTATATGAAAGTGACAACATAAGAGACTCTTTATATGAAGAACATGGTGCTACTTTGAAGCACAAGTTTGGAAAAAAGGATAGTAACATTGCCCCTTTTCTTTTCTTTTTTCTTTTTTCTTTTTTTTCTTTTTTCTTTCTTTCGGTGGGCTTCTTTGGCCCCCTTCTTTATTTAGGCTTCTTTGGCCTTTCCTTTTTTTTTATCTTTTTATCTTTTTCTTTTTTTTTCATGGGGCAATGTTCTATAATGATGATCATCACACTTTTATTTACTTACAACTCAATATTATAACTCGATACTAGAACAAAGATATGACTCTATATGAATGCTTCCGGCGGTGTACCGGGATGTGCAATGATCTAGCGTAGCAATGACATCAAAAAACGGACAAGCCATGAAAACATCATGCTAGCTATCTTACGATCATGCAAAGCAATATGACAATGAATGCTCAAGTCATGTATATGATGATGATGGAAGTTGCATGGCAATATATCTCGGAATGGCTATGGAAATGCCATAATAGGTAGGTATGGTGGCTGTTTTGAGGAAGATATAATGAGACTTATGTGTGATAGAGCGTATCATATCACGGGGTTTGGATGTACCGGCAAATTTCGCACCAACTCTCGAGGTGAGAAAGGGCAATGCACGGTACCGAAGAGACTAGCAATGATGGAAATGTAAAAGTGCGTATAATCCATGGACTCACATTAGTCATAAAGAACTCATATACTTATTGCAAAAGTTTATTAGCCCTCGAAGCAAAGTACTACTACGCATGCCCCTAGGGGAATAGATTGGTAGGAAAAGACCATCACTCGTCCCCGACTGCCACTCATAAGGAAGACAATCAAAGAAACTCCCCATGCTTCAAATTTGTCACACAACGGTTACCATACGTGCATGCTACAGGACTTGCAAACCTCAACACAAGTGTCTCTACAATCCACAACCACCCACTAGCATGACTCTAATATCACTATCTTTATATCGCAAAACTATTGCAAGGAATCAAACATATCATATTCAGCGATCTACAAGTTTATGTAGGATTTTATGACTAACCATGTGAATGACCAATTCCTGTCATCTCTCTAAATAGATATAAGTGAAGCAAGAGAGTTTAATTCTTTCTACAAAATATATGCCCCCGCTCTAACAAATATAAGTGAAGCAAAAGAGCATTCAACAAATGGTGGTTGTCTACGTGGAGAGAAACATGCAATCCAAACTTCAAAAGATATAAGTGAAGCACATGAAGCATTCTATAAAGACATACTCAAAAGATTTAAGTGAAGTGCAAAGAGCATTCTATAAATCAACCAAGGACTATCTCATACCAGCATGGTGCAAAAAAGAAAACTGAAAACTAAATGCAAAAGATGCTCCAAGACTTGCACATAATGCATAAACGAAATGAATACGAAAACATACCGATACTTGTTGAAGAAAGAGGGGATGCCTTCCGGGGCATCCCCAAGCTTAGACGCTTGAGTCTCCTTGAATATTTACTTTGGGTTCCTCGGGCATTCCCAATCTTGAGCTCTTGCCTCTCTTCCTTTTCCTCATATCGAGACCTCATCGTTTAGACACTTCATCCACACAAAACTTCAAAAGAAAACTCAGTAAGATCCGTTAGTATAATAAAGCAAATCACCAGTCTAAGTACTGTAGCAAACCAATTCATATCTTGTTTTTGCCTTGTGTCTACTGTAATATAGCTTTTTCATGGCTTAATCGACTAATATAAATTGATAGTTTCATCAAAACAAGCAAACTATGCATCAAAAACAGAATCTGTCAAAAACATAACAGTCTGTAGGAATCTGAACATCCACCATACTTCTGGCACCCCATAAATTCTACCAACATTAGGAAAAATAAACAAGTTGTACAGAAAGACAGTGCAAAAGGAATCAGACCCACTTGACGTTCCAGTTAAAAATGTAAAATCGCACACTACAGCCAAAGTTTCTGTCCTGCACCGTACAAACCAACAAGCATTGTAAACATCCTAAAGGCAAACCTTGGCACATTATTTACATAAAACAATGGAATTGTACAAGGGGATAATTATTTTTGTTGAAAAGTTTCTATAATCAAGATTCACAAAGTTTCCGTGATCATGAACAAAGTTCAAGGCTAGCTCCCACTTCAACAATGCTTGTCTTTCTTACTTTCACTTTCCTTTTTGAAAAGTTTTTAGGTTCCCCTCTTTATTATTATTTTTGTTTTTAAACTATATGAAAGAACTCAACAGAAATAAATGACTCTCTAAAACTTCCGGGTTGTCTCCCTGGCAGCACTTTCTTTAAAGCCATTAAGCTAGGCATTTAGTGCTCAAGTAATGAATCCACCCGGATCCCAAGGTATATCAAAGCCAATTTTAATTAACAATGATTTGTAATTTAGTAGTGAGCACAAAGTAATATATATCATGCAACAACGAAGTCTAACTCTCTTCCTATGCATCGACATGTCATAAAAGAACAATTCATGCACACATAGTAAAGGCCAATGCATAGTATAAACAGTTTCTTGCAATTCTATCGTGTTGGAAACATAAAGAGGCAGAGATGTAGTTCCTCTCTCATAATAATTGCAAGTAGGAGCAGCAAGCACATGCATATTATATTCATCAAAATCATCATGTGCAAAGGTAAAGGGCAACCCATCAACATAATCCTTAATAATCACAAACTTCTCCGATATAGTGTAGTTGGGAGAATTCAAAAATATAATAGGACTATCATGCGTGGGTGCAATAGCAACAATTTCATGTTGAACATAAGGAACTATAGCAAGTTCATCTCCATAAGCATAATTCATATTGGCATCTTGGCCACAAGCATAGCAAGCATCATCAAAAAGGGATATTTCAAACAAATTCAGGGGATCATAGCAATCATCATAGCAATCATCCTTCGGTAAGCACGAAGGGGAATTAAAAAATGTATGAGTTGAAGAGTTACTCTCATTAGAAGGTGGGCATGGGTAGCTAATCCGCTCTTCCTCCTTTTGTTCTTTGCTCTCCTCATCATCTTTTTCATCCAATGAGCTCATAGTTTCATCAATTTCTTCTTCCATAGCTTCCTGCAAAATATTAGTCTCTTCTTGGACGGCAGAGACTTTCTTCATAAAAGAATTAATATAGTAATTGTATTCATAATTTTCATAGCAATATCTAAGTATAGCAAGATTTTCAGGCCTACAAACTGAATCATCAAAATCGTCAAACGCTTTAAACATAGATTCAATCTCATAAGCACCCATAAAAGCAACAAATTCTTCTATTTGTTCCACATCATAGTAATCATATCTACCATTAGCATAAGATGCTAAGGTTTCATTATCATTGAATTTGCATGAAAAGGGAAGGTGTGGATCCTTCATCCTAGAGCAACAAGTATAATCATGCATCACGCATAGTTGACGAGCATACCAACGCAAAATAATAAATTGATCCCATAATAGTTTCCCTTTTTGTGTCGAGCAATAATCCCTAAAATATTCATGTTGATCCAACGTGTCTCCCATTATAAAGTTGAATGGGGTTTTCTCAGGATTATCAAAATAGTACATAATATCTTTCACATAATGAGAATCGGGGGTTTTAGGAGTTACCCCATCTACATGAGTAGCAAGTACCTCTAATGTTTTTGGTATTTTGCATTCCATATCCATAACTAAAGATAGAGAAAAACTAAGAACAGCAAATAAAAATTAATTATTAGTGATAAAGCAAACAAGCACACACGAGAATACTCACCCCACGCTATGACTCCCCGGCAACGGCGCCAGAAAAAGGTCTTGATAACCCACAAGTGTATGGGATCGCAACAGTTTTCGATAAGTAAGAGTGTCGAACCCAACGAGGAGCTAAAGGTAGAACAAATATTCCCTCAAGTTCTATCGACCACCGATACAACTCTACGCACGCTTGACATTTGCTTTACCTAGAACAAGTATGAAACTAGAAGTTGTAGGTGTGATGGGATAGGTTTGCAAGATAATAAAGAGCATGTAAATAGAAAGTAGGGGATGTTTAGATAAAGATGCAATAAAGTAAATATAGCGAGTGTGGAAAAGTAGTGGTAGGAGTTGTGAAATTGTCCCTAAGCAATTGACTATGTTACTAGACCGGTAACCACTATTGCAATTCTATTTGAGGGAGAGGCATAAGCTAACATACTTTCTCTTCTTGGATCATATGCACTTATGATTGGAACTCTAGCAAGCATCCGCAACTACTAAAGATTCATTAAGGTAAAACCCAACCATAGCATTAAAGTATCAAGTCCTCTTTATCCCATACGCAACAACCTACTTACTCGGGTTTGTGTTTCAGTCACTCACGCAACCCACTATAAGAAAATCATGAACGCATTGCAACACCCTACAGCGGTAATCCCTCACGCTTGTGCGAGACGAAGGGCACCATAGGAAAGCACCAATAATAAAACATGCAACTCAAACCAATCATAGCAATTCATCAATCACCGATAGGACAATAGAAATCTACTCAGACATCATAGGATGGCAACACATCATTGGAAAATAATATGAAGCATAAAGCACCATGTTCAAGTAGAGGGTACAGCAGGTTGCGGGAGAGTGGACCACTGTAGATAGAGGGGGGAAGGTGATGGAGATGTTGGTGAAGATGGCGGAGGTGTTGGTGAAGATCGCGGTGATGATGATGGCCCCCGGCAGCGATCCGGCGCCACCGGAAGCAAGGGGGAGAGAGGCCCCTTCTTCTTCTTCTTCTTCCTTGACCTCCTCCCTAGATGGGAGAAGGGTTTCCCCTCTGGTCCTTGGCTCCCATGGCTTGGGAGGGGCGAGAGCCCCTCCGAGATTGGATCTATCTCTTTGTTTCTGCGTTCCCTGATTCTGCCCCTTCACCGTTTCCTATATATCTGGAGATCCATAACTCTGATTGGGGTGAATGTTTCACCCAGATTTTTCTCGTAAAATTAGCTTTCTTGCGGCAAAAGAAGAGCATCAACCGCCTTACGGGTGGCCCACGAGAGTCGAGGGCGCGCTAAGGGGGAGGGCGCCCCCTCTATCTCGTGGCCACCCTGGACACCGTTTCGTGTTGATTCTTCCTCCGGAAAATCCCAAATATTCCAAAATAATTCTCCGTTTGTTTTTATTCTGTTTGGATTCCGTTTGATATTGGTTTTCTGTGAAACATAAAACATGCAACAGACAGGAACTGGCACTGGGCACTGGATCAATATGTTAGTCCCAAAAATAGTATAAAAAGTTTCCAAAAGTATATAAAAGTTGAAGAATATTGGCATGGAACAATAAAAAATTATAGATACGACGGAGACGTATCAAGACCCTAGAAGCTTCGGGAGGAGGCCAAAAGGCAAAGGAGTAGGCGACAAGGCACTTGGGCGCGCCCAGGGGGTAGGCGCACCCAAGTACCTTGTGGGCCCCTCGTTTCTATGTCTGACCTAATCCCACCTCTATAAATTCTCCAAAATCAGGAAACCAACAGAGAGCCACCCAAAATACTTTTTCCGCCGCAGCAAGTCTCTGTTCTTCTGTGATCCCATCTGGAGGCCTTTTACGACACTCTGCCAGAGGGGGAATCGATCACGGAGGGCTTCTATATCAACCTTGCTACCCTTCCAATGATGTGTGAGTAGTTTACCATAGACCTAGGGGTCCATAGCTAGTAGCTAGATGGCTTCTTCTCTCTCTTTGATCTTCAATACCATGTCCTCCTCGATGTTCTTGGAGTTCTACCCGGTGTAATCTTCTTTTGCGGTGTGTTTCTTGGGATCTGATGAATTGTGGGTTTATGATTAGATTATTCATGATAAATATTTGAGTATTTTCTGAATTCTTATAGGCATGATTATTGTAGCTTTGTATTTCTCTGTGATCTAACCGTTTGGTTTGGCCAACTAGATTGATTTATCTTGCAATGGGGGAGGTGCTTTGTAATGCGTTCAATCTTGCGGTGATCTATATCCCAGTGACAGAAGGGGACAAGACACGTATTTGTATTGTTGCCATTAAGGGGAAAACAACGGGGTTTATTCATGCTGGTTGAGTTTACTTTTCTACATCATGTCATCTTGCTTAAGGCGTTAGTCCGTTCTTTATGAACTTAATACTCTAGATGCATGCTGGATAGTAATCGATGTGTGGAGTAATAGTAGTAGATGCAGGCAGAACTCGGTCTACTTGTCTCGGACGTGATTCCTATATACATGATCATTGCCTTGAATATCTTCATAACTATGCGCTTTTCTATCAATTGCCCAGTAGTAATTTGTTTACCCATCGTGTGCTTTTTGTTTGAGAGAGAAATATCTAGTGAAAACTATGGCCCCCGGGTCTATCTTTTATCATATATAAAATCCTAAAATATATACCTTGCTACAATTTACTTAACGTTATTTCATTTTGTGTTTTAATCTATCTATCTGTCACTACGGGAATTGGTCCTTGCAATTAACCACCAAGGGATTGACAACCCCTCGTTTGCGCTGGGTGCAAGTATTTGCTTTTGTGTGTGTAGGTGTTGCTAATGAGGTTTCGCGTGGTTATCCTACTGGATTGAAAACCTTGCTTCTTAACTAAGAGAAATACTTATCTCTACTATATTGCATCATTCTCTCCTCTTCGGGGAAATCCCAATGCAGCTCACAAGTAGTACAAAGAATTTTTGGCACCGTGATACGTCTATTTTGCATCTTGTTTCCTACTGTTATTATGTTGTTTTATTGTATAATAGTGCTTTTTGGAGTAATTCTAATGCCTTTTCTCTCATAGTATACAAATTATACACAAAGGGGGAGAATTCTGGTAGTTGGAAATCTGGACCTGAAAAAGCTATGTCAAGCTACCTGTTCTTCACAACTCCAAATGAGCTGAAACTTCACAAGGATTTTTGATGGAATATTTATGAAATACTGGAGCAAATAAGTACCAGAGGGGGGCCACTAGGTGGGCACAACCCACCTGGGCGCGCCAGGAGGCCCAGGTCCGCCCTGGTGGGTGCTGCCCTCCTCGGCCCACCTTCGGTGCCCATCTTCTAGTATATAAGTCATTTTGACCTAAAATAATGAAGGGGAGGGCATTCGGGACGAAGCGCCGCCGTCTCGAGGTGGAAATTTGACAGGAGCACTTTTGCCCTCCGACGAAGCGATTCCGCCGGGGGAACTTCCCTCCCGGAGGGGGAAATCATCGTCATTATCATCACCAACAACTCTCCCATCTTGGGGAGGGCTATCTTCATCAACATCTTCAACATCACCAACTCCTCTCAAACCCTAGTTCATCTCTTGTGTTCAATCTTTGTACCGGAACTATAGATTGGTGCTTGTGGGTGACTAGTAGTGTTGATTACATCTTGTAGTTGATTACTATATGGTTTATTTGGTGGAAGATTATATGTTCAGATCCATTATGCTATTTAATACCCTATGATCTTGAGCATATTTATCACTCATGAGTAGTTACTTTCATTCTTAACGTCACGAGAGAAATCATGTTGCAAGTAATCATGTGAACTTGATATGTGTTCGATATTTTAATGATATGTATGTTGTCATTCTCTTAGTGGTGTCATGTGAACGTCGACTACATGACACTTCACCATATTTGGGCCTAAGGGAATGCATTTTGGAGTAGTTATTAGATGATGGGTTGCGAGAGTGACAGAAGCTTAAACCCCAGTTTATGCGCTATTCCATAAGGGACCGATTGGATCCAAAAGTTTAATGTTATGGTTAGAATTTATTCTTAATACTTTTCTCGTAGTTGCGGATGCTTGCGAGAGGGTTAATCATAAGTAGGAGGTTTGTTCAAGTAAGAGCATCACCTAAGCACTGGTCCACCCACATATCAAATTATCAAAGTAGTGAACACGAATTAAGCCAACATGATGAAAGTGACTAGATGAAATTCCCGTGTACCCTCAAGAACACTTTGCTTATCATAAGAGACCGTTTTGGCCTATCCTTTGCCAAAAAAGGATTGGGATACCTTGCTGCACTATTGTTACTACTATCGTTACTTGCTCGTTACAAATTATCTTGCCATCAAACTACTTTGCTACTTACAATTTTAGCACTTGTAGACATTACCTTGCTGAAAACCACTTGTCGTTTCCTTCTGCTCCTCGTTGGGTTCGACACTCTTACTTATCGAAAAGGCTACAATTGGCCCCATATACTTGTGGGTCATCAAGGCTATTTTCTAGCGCCGTTGCCGGGGAGTGAAGCACTCTTGGTAAGGGAAACATTATTACTATGTGCTGAAATTTATTGTCACTTGCTACTATGGGAAACAATCCTTTGAGGGGTTTGTTCGGAGTATCTTCACCTCGACCAGAACCACAATTAGTTGCCCCTCAACCTACTGCACCTACTGAAAATATTGAATATGAAATTCCTTCGGGTATGGTAGAACAACTGCTAGCTAATCCTTACGCAGGAAATGGAACTGAACATCCTGATATGCACTTGATATATGTGGATGAAATTTGTGGATTGTTTAAGCTTGCAGGTTTTCCCGGAGATGAAGCTAATAAGAAGGTTTTCCCTTTAGCTTTGAAGGTAAAGCATTGACATGGTATAGGCTATGCGATGATATTGGATCTTGGAACTGGAATCGGTTGAAATTGGAATTTCATCAAAAAAATTATCCTATGCATCTAGTTCATCGTGATCGGAACTATAATATAATTTTGGCCTCGTGAAGGAGAAAGTATCGCTCTAGCTTGGGGGAGGCTTAAGTCAATGTTATATTCATGCCCCAATCATGAGCTCTTAAGAGAAATTATTATTCAGAATTTTTATGCTCGACTTTCTCGTAATGATCAATCCATGCTCGATACTTCTTGTACTGGTTCTTTTATGAAGAAGACTATTGAATTCCGTGGGATCTTTTAGAAAGAATTAAATGCAACTCTGAAGATTGGGAACTCGACGAAGGTAAAGAGTCAGGTATTGAACCTAAGTTTGATTGTGTTAAATCTTTTATGAATACCGATGCTTTTCAAAAGTTTAGCACTAAATATGGACTTGACTCTGAGATAGTAGCTTCCTTTTGTGAATCTTTTGCTACTCATGTTGATCTCCCTAAGGAGAAGTGGTTTAAATATCACCCACCTATTAAAGAAGAAGTTAAAGAACCGGTAAAAGCTAAAGAAGAAATCATTTACAATGTTGATCCAGTTGTTCCCACTGCTTATATTGAAAACCCACCTTTCCCTGTTAGGATGAAGGAACATGCTAAAGATTCAACTGTGGTTAACAAAAGTTATGTTAGAACACCCAAACCAGCTGAACAAATCAGAGTTGAACCTAGTGTTTCTATGATTAAAGACCTCTTAGTCGATAATATTAATGGGCATGTTATTTACTTCTGTGATGAAGCTTCTAGAATTGCCAAACCTGATAAAAAGGATAAACATAGACCAGTTGTTGGCATGCCTGTTGTCTCAATTAAGATAGGAGATCACTGTTATCATGGGTTATGTGACCTAGGTGCTAGTGTGAGTGCTATTCCTTTTTCCTTATATGAAGAAATTAAGAATGAAATAGTACCCGCTGAAATAGAAGACATAGATGCCACTATTAAACTTGCCAATAGAGATATTGTATTACCAATTGGGATTCTTAGAGATGTTGAAGTCTTGTGTGGGAAAATAAAATACCCTACTGATTTTCTTGTTCTTAGCTCCCCACAAGATGACTTTTTTCCCATTATCTTTGGTAGACCTTTCTTGAACATCGTCAATGCCATAATAGATTGTAAGAAACAAACTGTCGGTGTTAGCTTTGGTGATGAATCTCATGAATTTAATTTTTCCAAGTTTAGTAGACAACCTCATAAGAAAGATTTGCCTAGTAAGGATGAAATTATTGGTCTTGCTTCTATTGTTGTACCTCCTACTGATCCTTTAGAACAATATTTGCTAGACCATGAAAATGATTTGCATATGCGTGAAAGAAATGAAATAGATAGAATCTTTTTCAAACAACAACCTCTGCTTAAACACAATTTGCCTATTGAAACTCTAGGAGGTCCTCCTCCACCTAAAGGTGATCCTGTGTTTGAATTAAAACAATTGCCAGACACTTTGAAATATGCTTATCTTGATGAGAAAAAGATATATCCTGTTATTATTAGTGCTAACCTTTCAGAACATGAAGAAGAAAGATTATTGAAAGTTCTAAGGAAGCACAGAGCTGCTATTGGATATACTCTTGATGATCTTAAGGGCATTAGTCCCACTCTATGTCAGCACAAGATTAATATGGAACCTGATGCTAAACCCGTTGTTGATCACCAACGCCGGTTAAATCCGAAGATGAAAGAAGTGGTAAGAACGGAAATATTGAAACTTCTGGAAGCAGGTATAATCTATCCTATAGCTGATAGTAGATGGGTAAGTCCTATTCATTGTGTCCCTAAGAAGGGAGGTATTATTATGTTCCTAATGATAAGAATGAGCTCATTCCACAAAGAATTGTCACAGGCTATAGAATGGTAATTGATTATAGAAAATTAAACAAAGCAACTAGAAAAGATCATTACCCTTTGCCTTTTATTGATCAAATGTTAGAAAGATTATCTAAGCACACACATTTTTGCTTCCTTGATGGATATTCTGGTTTTTCACAAATACCTGTTTCACAACCTGATCAAGAAAAGACCACTTTTACTTGTCCTTTTGGAACTTATGCTTATAGACGTATGCCTTTTGGTTTATGTAATGCACCTGCTACCTTTCAAGATGTATGACTGCTATATTCTCTGATTTTTGTGAAAAGATTGTTGAGGTTTTCATGGATGACTTTTCCGTTTATGGGAAGTCTTTTGATGATTGTTTAAGCAATCTTGATCGAGTTTTGCAGAGATGTGAACAAACAAATCTTGTCTTGAATTGGGAGAAGTGCCACTTTATGGTTAACGAAGGTATTGTTTTGGGCCATAAAATTTCTGAAAGAGGCATTGAAGTGGACCAGGCCAAGGTTGATGCAATTGAGAAAATGCCATGTCCTAAAGATATCAAAGGTATTCGTAGTTTCCTTGGTCATGCTGGTTTCTATAGGAGGTTTATCAAAGACTTTTCTAAAATTTCTAGGCCTCTTACGAATCTTTTGCAAAAGGATATTCCCTTTGTGTTTGATGATGATTGCTTAGAAGCCTTTGAAACACTAAAGAAAGCCTTAATTACTGCACCTATTGTTCAACCACCTGATTGGAACTTGCCTTTTGAGATTATGTGTGATGCTAGTGATTATGCTGTTGGTGTTGTTCTAGGACAAAGAGTTGATAAAAAACTGAATGTTATTCACTATGCTAGTAAAACTCTAGACAATGCTCAACGAAACTATGCTACTACTGAAAAAGAATTCTTAGCAGTGGTGTTTTCTTGTGATAAATTCAGATCTTACATTGTTGATTCTAAAGTGATTGTTCACACTGATCATGCTGCTATAAAATATCTTATGGAAAAGAAAGATGCTAAACCTAGACTCATTAGATGGGTTCTGTGCCTACAAGAATTTGATTTGCATATTACTGATAGGAAAGGAGCAGAGAACCCCGTAGCTGATAACTTGTCTAGGCTTGAAAATATTCTTGATGACCCACAACCTATTAATGATAGCTTTCCTGATGAACAACTAGCTGCAATAAATGTTTCTAAGTACACCTTGGTATACTGACTATGCTAATTATATTGTTGCTAAATACATACCACCTAGCTTCACATACCAATAAAAGAAAAAAATCTTCTATAATTTAAGACATTACTTTTGGGATGACCCACATCTTTATAAAGAAGGAGTAGATGGTATTATTAGATGTTTTGTACCTGAGCATGAACATGAACAAATCCTACGGAAATGTCACTCTGAAGCTTATGGAGTAATCACGCGGGAGATAGAACCGCTCATAAGGTATTGCAATCTAGCTTTTATTGGCCTACTCTCTTCAAGGATGCCCATAAGTTTGTCTCATCTTGTGATGAATGCCTAAGAATAGGTAATATTAATAAGCGTCAAGAAATGCCTATGAATTATTCACTTGCTGTTGAACCATTTGATGATTGGGGATTTGATTTCATGGGAACTTTTCTTTCCTCTAATGGGTATACACATATTTTGGTTGATGTTGATTATGTTACTAAGTGGGTAGAAGCTATTCCAACCAGTAGTGCTGATCACAACACCTCTATTAAAATGCTTAAGGAAGTTATTTTCCCAAGGTTTGGAGTCCCTAGATATTTAATGATTGATGGTGGTTCACACTTTATTCATGGTGCTTTCCGTAAAATGCTTGCTAAGTATGATGTTAACCATAAAATTGCATCACCCTATCATCCTCAGTCTAGTGGTCAAGTTGAACTTAGCAATAGAGAAATAAAACTAATCTTACAAAAGACTATCAGTAGGTCCCGGAATAATTGGTCTAAGAAATTAGATGATGCATTTTGGGCTTATATAACAGCTTATAAAAATCCCATGGGTATGTCTCCATATAAAATGGTTTATGGAAAAGCTTGTCATTTGCCTCTTGAGTTAGAACACAAAGCATATTGGGCAATTAAGGAAATCAATTATGATTTCAAACTTGCGGGTGAAAAGAGGCTATTTGATATTAGCTCATTACATGAATGGAGAAACCAGGCTTATGAAAATGCAAAGTTATTCAAAGAAAAAGTTAAAAGATGGCATGTCAAAAGAATCCAAAAGCGTGAGTTCAAAGCTGGAGAATATGTTCTTTTGTACAATTCTCATTTTAGATTCTTTGCAGGAAAACTCCTCTCGAAATGGGAAGGACCCTATGTCATCGAGGAGGTCTACCGATCCGGAGCTATTAGAATAAATAATGCCAAAGGTACTAACCCGAAGGTTGTCAATGGGCAACAAAAACACTATATGTGAGGTACGACCATTAATGTTGAAAGCAATATCATCCAAACTTTGACACCGAAAGAACACATAAAGAAAACCTTTCGGAACACCCCAGAATCATGAAAAAGGGAGGTGCGTGATACGGTGAGTAAACGGACTCCGAAAAATGCGCAAAAATATTTTTTGTCAGTTTTGGAATATTTAAAAAATTAGGAAAATAAGAAACTTCCAGGAAAGTGACCCTGGTGGGCATGCCACCCCGGTGGGTTGTGACCACCTTGGGTACTTTCCGGACTCCTTTTTTCTTCCATTCTGCTTGTTCCCCAAGATAAAAAATCATTATATACCTCCCGAACCTGTTGACCTCTGTGTCGTGGAGAAATCTCCTGTTTTCTTTTCTTGCTGTTTTCTATCAGATTCAATCTATCATGGCCGCTTCAAGCTCCTCTAAGGACAAGTTCTTCGACAATGTCGTCAACCCATATCTGCGGGAGGTGATGCAGCACCCTCAAGCTATCCAGATGCGCGATGGGGTGCTGCACATCCGCGATGTGCAAGGACCCAAGGGGACTGGATCCATGGAGGCCAGGCTTCAAGTTATGGAGCACGACATCTTTAGGTGCAAGGAGATGGTGGAACATGGACTCAAAACCAATCACCTCATGATCGTGGACTACACGTGATACCAAGGCGGATGGCAAGTCCATAAAGGACATCGCCTTATCCCTCAATGAGCAAATTAACTTCCTCCGTAGCCAGATTCACGACCTTCAAAGCCATGTCTATGAATATGAGGCAAGGTTCAAAGGTATGAGTTTGGCTGCCAGTTGCAGGATCCGAGAGACTCACTCTTCCTCTTATGATGGTGAACCTCTGCCATTGGAACCCAAGGACAAGAAACCTTTTACTTCATCACCACCACCGTCTTCTTCACCAACAAAAGAAAATTGAGTACCGGGTACGGGCACTACCCTTGGCTTTCGCCAAGCTTGGGGGAGGTGCCCCGGTATCATATCATCTCCACTATCTTTTACCTTTACTTCCCTAGTTCGGTCCACGGTTATCTTTTGCTTTTATATGAATACAAGTTTAGTTCGATCCTTTCTTTTTGAGAGTTTGCATAGTGATCAATCCTTGTAATCGTGTGTGAGATATATGATAAAGTTTAGTTTGAGTTTTGCCTTTTTTACTTTCTTGTCTCAATAAAAAGAAAAGAAATAAATTAAAAAGATCATATGCTAAACTTCTGGTAGGTGATGACATTACACAAGGAAAAGTATAAGTAGAAATTTTTATTGTAGATTGACAAACATAGCATTAGTCAATGATGCAACTCATGAAAGAATTAATAAGGGAAGAGAAGATTGACATACAAATACACTATCTTGGAAATCTTTTGTGATTGTGAGCACCCATTAAAATATTATATGCCAAAATTGTTGATGTTGGATAAGGAAGACAACATAATGATTTATGTTTGTTCATATTAACATAGAAGTTATATTGTCATAGATCCTTAAACATGTGGTGCTTGCCCCTATCTTTGCTAGCCAAAAACTCCCACTAAGTAGAGATACTACTTGTGCATCCAAAACCCTTAAACCCAAATCTTGTTTGAGAGTCCACCATACCTACCTATGGATTGAGTAAGATCCTTCAAGTAGGTTGTCATCAGTGCAAAAAGGGCAACAAAATTGCTTCTAAAAGTGTAAGGTCATTTAGTGTAAGGGGAAATTGAGAGTTGTACGAACTTGTGATGGTGAAGAATAAAAGCGACAGACTACATAATAAAGGTTCCCATCACAAGGGGATATATAATGTGATGTTCTCTTGCACTAAGGGGTTGAGCATACAAACAAAAAGCACATGTCAACCTCTGCTTCCCTCTGCGAAGGGCCTATCTTTTACTTTCATGTATTTACTTCCATGCAAGAGTCAAAGTTTTTCTCTCTATTCCTTTTATTTTTATCCTTTGGCAAGCATCATGTAGTGAGGAAAGATCTAGGCACATATATCCAGTTGAATATGGGTAGCATGAGTTATTATTGTTGACATCACCCTTGAGGTGATTGCGTTGGGAGGCGAAACTATAAGCCCCTATCTTCCTATGTGTGCGGTTAAAACATTTTGCTCATTTGTATGCGGTGAATGTTAGCAATCATAGAATACTAAATGATGGTTGAGTATGTGGACTTTCCTAAAGGCTCCGATACATGACCCTTCCTGAAAAGATGATGAATTGTAGTTGCAAAATTGACTAAGAACATAGTTTGTTGGTTTCCAATAAAGCTTATGCTTTATACTTTGATGTTGTGATGAATTGTCACTTGCTCATGAGAAGTCTATGATAAAAGTTCTATGATAAAAGTTTTATGTTAAAGTTTGTTGCTGTTATAATAAGTTACATGATGCTGCTATGCCTGTATTTTTGTTTTTATCGACACATCTCTCTGTAAGCATGTGGACATGTTTTTCGATTTCGGTTTTCGCCTGAGGACAAGCGAGGTCTAAGCTTGGGGGAGTTGATACGTCCATTTTGCATCATGTTTTCCTACTGTTATTTACGTTGTTTTATTGTATAATAATGCTTTTTGGAGTGATTCTAATGCCTTTTCTCTCATAATATACAAGGTATACGCAAAGGGGGAGAATTCTGGCAGCTGGAAATCTGGAGCTGAAAAAGCTACATCAAGCTACCTATTCTGCACAACTCCAAATGAGCTAAAACTTCACGAGGATTTTTTATGGAATATTTAAGAAATACTGGAGCAAATAAGTACCAGAGGGGGGCCACCAGGTGGGCACAACCCACATGGGTGCGCCAGGAGGCCCAGGCACGCCCTGGTGGGTGCTGCCCTCCTCGCCCCACCTCCGGTGCCCATCTTTTGGTATATAAGTCATTTTGACCTACAATAATGAAGGGGAGGACATTCGGGACGAAGTGCCGCTGTCTCGAGGCGGAACTTGGGCAGGAGCACTTTTTCCCTCTAGCGGAGCGATTCCGCTGGGAGAACTTCCCTCCTGGAGGGGGAAATCATCGTCATTATCATCACCAACAACTCTCCCATCTTGGGGAGGGCTATCTTCATCAACATCTTCAACAGCACCAACTCCTCTCAGACTCTAGTTCATCTCTTGTGTTCAATCTTTGTACCGGAACTATAGATTGGTGCTTGTGGGTGATTAGTAGTGTTGATTACATCTTGTAGTTGATTACTATATGGTTTATTTGGTGGAAGATTATATGTTCAGATCCATTATGCTATTTAATACCCCTCTGATCTTGAGCATGTTTATCAATTGTGAGTAGTTACTTTCATTCTTGAGGTCACGGGAGAAATCATGTTGCAAGTAATCATGTGAACTTGATATGTGTTCAATATTTTAATGATATGTATGTTGTCATTCTCTTAGTGGTGTCATGTGAATGTCGACTACATGACACTTCACCATATTTGGGCCTAAGGGAATGCATTGTGGAGTAGTTATTAGATGATGGGTTGCGAGAGTGACAGAAGCTTAAACCCCAGTTTATGCGCTATTCTGTAAGGGATCGATTGGATCCAAAAGTTTAATGCTATGGTTAGAATTTATTCTTAATACTTTTCTCGTAGTTGCGGATGCTTGTGAGAGGGTTAATCATAAGTAGGAGGTTTGTTCAAGTAAGAATAGAACCTAAGCACCGCTGCACCCACATATCAAATTATCAAAGTAGTGAACACGAATTAAGCCAGCATGATGAAAGTGACTAGATGAAATTCTCGTGTACCCTCAAGAACACTTTGCTTATCATAAGAGACCGTTTTAGCCTGGCCTTTGCCTCAAAAGGATTGGGCTACCTTGCTGCACTTTTGTTACTACTATCGTTACTTGCTCATTACAAATTATCTTGCCATCAAAGTACTCCGCTACTTACAGTTTTAGCACTTGTAGACATTACCTTGCTGAAAATCACTTGTCATTTCCTTCTGCACCTCGTTGGGTTTGACACTCGTACTTATCGAAAAGTCTACAATTGACCACATATACTTGTGGGTCATCATGCCGTCACCGGGGAGATATCACCAAAACCTATCAAGTACGTGCACGCAAAATGTCATCTACTTGTATTTACATTATTTACTATTTGCCTCTCATTTGCATCTCCCCAACTTCTAAAACAATTTTACAAAAAACACAAAAATATTTTCCGTTTGCCTTTTTGTTCGTTTGTTTTCTTGCTTGCTTTGTTGCGATGTCTCAAGAAAATACTAAGTTGTGTGATTTTTCCAATACTAATAATAATGATTTTATTAGTACTCTGACTGCTCCTCTCGCCACCAGTGTGGAGTCGTGTGATATTAATGTTGCTTTGCTAAATCATGTTATGAAAGAACAATTTTATGGTACTCCTAATGAAGATGTTGCATCCCATATTAATACTTTCGTTGAATTGTATGATATGCAAAATAAAATAAAATGTGATAATGATATTTTCAAACTAAAATTATTTCTGTTCTCACTACGAGATTGTGCTAAAACTTGGTTTTGATCTCACCTCGAAATAGTATTGATTCTTGGGATAAGTGCAAAGATGCTTTTATTGCCAAGTATTTTTCCTCCCGCAAAAATTATTTCTTTAGAAATTAAATCATGAATTTTAAGCAAATTGAGTATGAACATGTTGCACAATATTTGGTGAGAATAAATTAATGATAAGAAATTGTCCTACTCATTGTTTAAGTTTATGGACGATCTTACAATTTTTTTACGCGGGATTAAACTTTGTTTCTAGAAATATTTTAGATTCCGCCGCTGGTGGTACCCTTATGGAAATCACATTAGGATAAGCTACAAAATTGTTGGATAATATTATGTCAAGTTATTCTCAATGGCATACAGAAAGAGCTCCCACTAGTAAGAGAATAAATTCTGTTGAAGAAATTAACACTTTGAGTGATAAGATGGATGCTCTTATGAGATTGGTTGCTAGTAAAAGTTCCCATGTTGATCCTATTGCTCTGCCATTGTTTACTTTGATTGAGCAAAATAATGATGCCATTGATGTGAATTTTTTCTCTAGGAATAATTTCAACAACAATGCTTATAGGGGTAATTTTCGTCCTAGACCGTTTCCTGGAAATTCCTCTAACAATTATGGCAATTACTTTGGTAATTTCTATAGTAATAATAATAGAATACCCTCTAATCTTGAGAACAATACTAAAGATTTTATAAATTCTCAAAAGAGTTTCAATGCTATGATAGAAGAAAAAAAGAGTAAAGTTGATGATATGTCTAGGAACATGGATAGAATTGCTCATGATGTGGATACTCTCAAAGTTTAAAAAAATCCACCCAAGCTTGATATTAGTGAGTCTATTAAATCTATCTATGTTTCCATTAATGAAAGTAAAGAAAGAACCGCTAGGTTGAGGGCTAAGCAAGAATTTCTAGAAAAAGCGATTTCGCCTGGTTTTTATCGTAATCATGATGAAGAGATTAAAATGATTGGTGTTTCACCTACCGAATCTTTGTTTAGTAACACAAAACTTTATGATAATGGGACTGGAGACGAGTCAACTTTAGCTAGAAGGTGTCCTAATTGTTCGGAGGGTGATGATCTTAATGAAGAAAATGATAAAAGTGGGTTTGGAGAGGTCGAAACTTTAGCTAGTGATGCGCCCACAACTTCGGATTACAAGGAATTTAATTATGATAATTGCTTTTGGTTGAATATATTTCCTTGTTGCAATCCATAATAAACTCACCTAATTCTTATGAACAAAATAAAGCGTTTACTAAACATATCGTAGAAGCTATGATGAAAGCCTATGAAGAAAACTAGAGATGGAAGTTTCAATACCTAGGAAATTATATGAGGAGTGGAAACCTACTATTAAAGTTAAAATTTAATATTATGAGTGATTTGGGTGCCAGCGTTTCCACAATACCAAAAACTTTGTGTGATGTGCTAGGTTTTACCAACATGGATGAATGTTCTCTTAATTCGCACTTGGCGTATTCCACTATTAAGAAACCTTTGGGTAGAATAAATGATGTGCTTACTCTTGCAAATAGAAATTATGTGCCCGTCGATTTTATTGCGCTGGATATTGATTGCAATCTGTCTTGTCCTATAATACTTGGTACACCATTCTTACGTACCATAGGTGCTATTACTGATATGAAAGAAGGTAATATAAGATTTCAATTTCCATTAAAGAAAGGAATGGAACATTTGCCTAGAAAAATATTAAGCCACCATATGAACCTATTATGAGGGCCACCTATGGAATTCACTTGAAATATGACAACACTTAAAACTTTGCATTACACCTAGCTAGGGGCTTAAAACAATATCGCTTGTTGGGAGGCAACCCAATAGCTACCTTTATTTTTTTGCTTATTTTATACTTTTTTGGTGTGAACACAATTATTCTACTGTTATGGTCATGTTTTTTGGACTAATTAGTGTTTGTGCCAAGTAAAGCCTTTGGGATAATTTGGTTGATAGTTGCCTCTATTCTATAAAAAATAGAAACTTTTGCGACCAGTAGAAAAATTATTTAAATTCATTGGAATGTGTTTTTGATCTAAATCTTTTACACATGATTTATACAAAAAATTCCCATGTTGTCCTAATTTTTCAGAATTTTTGGAGTTACAGAAGTATAATCATTATTCAGATTACTACAGAGTGTTCTGTTTTAGACGGATTCTATTTTCGTTGCATAGTTTATTTGTTTTGATGAATCTATGGATTGTATCGGTGGGGTATAAGTCATGGAGAAGTTCAAATAGAGTAGGTATTATACAATAATAAAAAATGAATGGGTTAATAACAGTACCTGAAGTTAGTGATTTGGTTGTTATACTAACAGATCGCACGAAGGTTTCTGTTGAGTTTTTTTGCTGAAGTTTTCAAGTTTTAAGTGAGAACGTGATCGATGAAGGAATAGAGAGTAGCAAGAGCCTAAGTTTGGAGATGCCCAAGGCACACCAATGTAATATTCAAAGAGACCCAAGCATCTAAGCTTTCGGATGCCTCAGATGGCATCCCCTCTTTCGTCTACCAACCATCAGTAAATTACTTGAAGCTATATTTTTATTCATCACATGGTATGAGTTTTGCTTGGAGCGTCATGTATTATATGAGTCTTTGATTTGTTTGATTTTTAGTATGCCACAATCATATTTGCTGGACATACCTTTTGAGAGGGACACACATTCATTTATGATTTTTCAGAATACTCTTTGTGCTTCACTTATATCTTTTGAGCTAGGTAGTTTCTCTAGTTCTTCACTTATATCTTTTAGAGCATGAAGGTGGTTATGTTTTAAAGAAATAGTTGCACTCTCATGCTTCACATAAATCATTTTGAGAGTCTTATAAAAGTAATGGCAATATGCACATGTTATGAAATTGGTCCTAGTATGATAGGTATTCAAGAAGGATGTAACAAAAACTTTCATGTAGATCAATGAACATGATAAGTTTGATTTCTTGCAATAGCTTTGTGATATTAAGATGATAATATGTGGGAGGTACTAGTGAATAATTGTGGTTTAGTAAGAATATTGGTGTTAAGGTTTGTGATTCCCGAAGCATGCACGTATGGTCTCTCGTTATGCTAAGAAGTTGGACCATGATTTATTATTGATTGTCCTCCTTATGAGTGGCGGTCAGGGACAAGCGATGGTCTTTTCCTACCAATCTATCCCACTAGGGGTATGCATAGTAGTACTTTGCTTCAAGGGCTAATAAACTTTCACAATAAGTGTATGAGTTCTTTATGACTAATGTAAGTCCATGGATTATACACACTCTCACCTTACCACAATTTGCTAGCCTCTTTGGTACTATGCATTGCCCTTTCTCACCTCGAGAGTCAGTGCAAACTTCACCAGTGCATCCAAACCCCGTGATATGATATGCTCTATCACACATAATCCTCAGTATATCTTCCTCAAAAGAGCCGCCATACCTACCTATTATGGCATTTCCATAGCCATTCCGAAATATATTGCCATGCAACTTCCACCGTTACATTTTTATGACACACATCATCATTGTCATATTGCCTTGCATGATCATATAGCTAACATATATATAGTATTTGTGGCTCAGCCACCATTCATCATTCTCATACATGTTACACTAGCATCATTGCACATCCTGGTACACTGCCAGAGGCATTCATATAGAGTCATATTTTGTTCTAGTATCGATTTGTAATTTTGAGTTGCAAGTAAATGGAAGTGTGTTACTACTATTCATTATTATAGCATTGTACTAGTGAGGAAAACAAGAGAGGCCAAAAAGAGCACAAGAAAAAAGGCCAAAAAGAGCCCACAAAAAATGAGAGAAAAAGAGATTAGGGGCAATCTTACTATCCTTTTCCACACTTATGCTTCAAAGTAGCACCATGTTTTCATATAGAGAGTCTCCTATGATTTCATTTTCATACACTAATGGGAATTTTAAAGGATCGAGAAGAGGGGTCTAGAGGGGGGTTGATTAGACCCTTAACAAGCAAAAGTAGCAGTTTTTTAATTTCTTCTAGTTAAGGTTGAGTTTAGCACATGTTAAAGCACTCACAATACATTTGAAGCAAGCATGACAAGAGTAAATGCAGCGGAAAGAGTAAAGCATGTAAGTTGCAATAAAGTAAAGGGACATGATTGGAGTGTGCAAATGCAATGGAGACGCTGAGAATTTTTGGTGTGGTTCCGATAAGTGGTGCTATCGTACGTCCAGGTTGATGTAGACTTCAATCCACAAAGGGTAACGGCTGCGCGAGTCCACAGAGGGCTCCACCCACGAAGGGTCCACGAAGAAGCAACCTTGTCTATCCCACCATGGCCATCGCCCACGAAGGACTTGCCTCACTCGGGTAGATCTTCACGAAGTAGGCGATCTCCTTGCCCTTACAAACTTCTTGGTTCAACTCTACAACAAGTCGGAGGCTCCCAAGCGACATCTAACCAATCTAGGAGACACCACTCTCCAAAAGTTAATAGACAGTGTTTTGATGATGAACTCCTTGCTCTTGTGCTTCAAATGATATTCTCCCCAACACTCAACTCTCTCTCTCTCTCAGATTTGGCTATGGTGGAAAGATGATTTGAGTGGAAAGCAACTTGGGGAAGGCTATAAATCAAGGTTCAAATGGTAGGAATGGAATCTCTTGATCTCAACACATGAGTAGGTGGTTCTCTTAAAGAAAGTGAATGATGAAAGTGTAGGCACGTTCTGATGGCTCTCTAAAAAATGGATATGGGGGTGGAGGGGTATATATAGCCTCCGCACAAAATCCAACCGTTACACACATTTGACTCATCTCCATGGGACTGAATGGTTAAACTCGGTGGCACCGATCAGTTCAAAAATGTGAACATTAGGAATCTCGGTGGGACCGACTGGAACAACTCGGTGGGACCGATGTGCTAGGGCTTAGGGCAAACCTCATCTCGGTGGAGCCAATTGCATCAAGTCGGTGAGACCAACATGAACCAGTAAGGCAACAGAGAGTTGGTGAAGCCATCTCGGTGAGACCAATTGCAATTCTCGGTGAGACCGAAATAATTGTAACAAGTAACAGAGGGTTGGCAAGGCCATCTCGGTGAGACCAAACTGTTAGGGTTTCAGACAGTGGCTAGGTCATGTGAAATCGATGGCTCCGGATAGATAGAATTGGTGGGGCCGAGTTGGAGTTTTGGGTTAGGACATATTTGCATGGATAAAGTGACTGAGGGTTTTGGAGCAATATTACTAAGCACTTGAACAACCAGCTCATCAAGCAACACCTCATCCCCTTTTAATAGTATTGGCTTGCCTATGGATCACTGATGTCTACTATGCAACCTTATTCGTGTAGACGTTGTTGGGCCTCCAAGTGCAGAGGTTTGTAGGACTGTAGCAAATTTCCCTCAAGTGGATGACCTAAGGTTTATCAATCCCTGGGAGGCGTAGGATGAAGATGGTCTCTCTCAAACAACCCTGCAACCAAATAACAAAGAGTCTCTTGTGCCCCCAACACACCCAATACAATGGTAAATTGTATAGGTGCACTAGTTCGGCGAAGAGATGGTGATACAAGTGCAATATGGATGGTAGATATAGGTTTTTGTAATCTGAAATTATAAAAACAGCAAGGTAACTAATGATAAAAATGAGCACAGATGGTATTGCAATGCTAGGAAACAAGGCCTAAGGTTCATACTTTCACTAGTGCAAGTTCTCTCAACAATAATAACTTAACTGGATCATATAACTATCCCTCAACATGCAACAAAGAGTCACTCCAAAGTCACTAATAGCAAAGAACAAACGAAGAGATTATTGTAGGGTACGAAACCACCTCAAAGTTATTCTTTCTGATCGATCTATTCAAGAGTCCGTAGTAAAATAACACGAAGCTATTCTTTCCGTTCGATCTATCATAGAGTTCGTACTAGAATAACACCTTAAGACACAAATCAACCAAAACCCTAATGTCACCTAGATACTCCAATGTCACCTCAAGTATCCACGGGCATGATTATACGATATGCATCACACAATCTTAGATTCATCTATTCAACCAACACAAAGTACTTCAAAGAGTGCCCCAAAGTTTGTACCAAAGAGTCAAGACGAAAATATGTGCCAACCCCTATGCATAAGTTCACAAGGTCACAGAACCCGCAAGTTGATCACCAAAACATACATCAAGTAGATCACATGAATATCCTATTGTCACCATAGATAAGCACATGCAAGACATACATCAAGTGTTCTCAAATCCTTCAAGACTCAATCCGATAAGTACCTTCAAAGGGAAAACTCAATCCATTACAAGAGAGTAGTGGGGGAGAAACATCATAAGATCCAACTATATAGCAAAGCTCGCGATACATAAAGATCGTGCCAAATCAAGAACACGAGAGAGAGAGAGATCAAACACATAGCTACTAGTACATACCCTCAGCCCCGAGGGCGAACTACTCCCTCCTCGTCATGGAGAGCGCCGGGATGATGAAGATGGCCACCAGTGAGGGACCCCCCTCCGGCAGGGTGCCGGAACAGGGTCCCGATTGGTTTTTGGTGGCTACAGAGGCTTGCGGCGGTGAAACTCCCGATCTACTATGTTCCCTGGAGGTTTCAGTATTTATAGGAATTTTTGGCGTAGGTCTCATGTTAGGGGGTCTCCAGGCTGTCCACGAGGCAGGGGGGCACACCCAAGGGGGTGGGCGCACCCTCCACCCTTGTGGGCAGCCCGGGACTCTTCTGTTCCAACTCTTTCACTCCAGGGGCTTCTTTTGGTCCATAAAAAATCATCAAAAATTGTCATGTCAATTGGACTCCGCTTGGTATTCCTTTTCTGTAAAACTCAAAACAAGGAGAAAATAGAAACTGGCACTGGGCTCTAGGTTAATAGGTTAGTCCCAAAAATAATATAAAAGTGTATAGTAAAGCCCAATAAACATCCAAAACAGGTAATATAATAGCATGGAATAATCAAAAATTATACATACGTTGGAGACGCATCAAGCATCCCCAAGCTTAATTCCTGCTCGTCCTCGAGTAGGTGAATGATAAAAAACAGAATTTTTGATGTGGAATGCTACCTAGCATAATTCTCAATGTAATTTTCTTTATTGTGGCATGAATGTTCAGATCCAAAAGATTCAAGATAAAAGTTTAACATTGACATAAAAATAAATATACTTCAAGCATACTAACAAAGTAATCATGTCTTATCAAAATAACATAGCCAAAGAAAGCTTATCCCTACAAAATCATATAGTTTGGCCATGCTTCATTTTCGTAACACAAAATACTCCTCTTATGCATAACCCCAATGACAAGCCGGGCAATTGGTTCATACTTTTTAATGCGCTTCAGCCTTTTCAACTCTTACGCAATACATGAGCGCAAGCCATGGATATAACACTATAGGTGGAATAGAATATAATGATAGGGGTTATGAGAGGAGACAAAAAGGGAGAAAGTCTCATATTGACGCGGCTAATCAACGGCTATGGAGATGCCCATATTGATGTCAATACGAGGAGTAGGGATTGCCATGCAACGGATGCACTAGAGCTATAAATGTATGAAAGCTCATAAAAAAGAAACTAAGTGGGTGTGCATACAACTTGCTTGCTCACGAAGACCTAGGGCAATTTGAGGAATCCCATCATTGGAATATACAAGCCAAGTTCTATAATGAAAATTTCCCACTAGCATATGAAAGTGACAACATGTGAGACTCTCTTATCAAGAAGATCATGGTGCTACTTTGAAGCACAAGTGTGGTAAAAGGATAGTAAAATTGTCCCTTCTCTCTTTTTCTCTCATTTTTTTATTTTTTTATTTTTTATTTGGTGGGCTTCTTTGGCATCTTTTTTTCTTTGGGCTTCTTTGGCCTCTTTTATTTTTCATAAAGTCCGGAGTCTCATCCCGACTTGTGAGGGAATCATAGTCTCCATCATCCTTTCCTTACATGGGACAATGCTCTAATAATGGAAATCATCACACTTCTATTTATTTACAACTCAAGAGTTACAACTTGATACTTAGGACAAAATATGACTCTATGTGAATGCCTCTGGCGGTGTACCGGGATATGCAATGAATCAAGAGTGACATGTATGAAAGAATTATAAAGGTGGCTTTGCCACAAATACGATGTTAACTACATGATCATGCAAAAGCAATATGACAATGATGGAGCGTGTCATAATAAACGAAACAATGGAAAGTTACATGGCAATATATCTCGAAATGGCTATGGAAATGCCATAATAGGTAGGTATGGTTGCTGTTTTGAGGAAGATAGAAGGAGGTTTATGTGTGATAGAGCGTATCGTATCACGGGGTTTGGATGCACCGGTGAAGTTTGCACTAACTCTCAAGATGAGAAAGGGCAATGCACGGTACCGTAGAGGCTAGCAAAATTGCGGAAAGGTAAGAGTGCGTATAATCCATGGACTCGCATTAGTCATAAAGAACTCATATACTTATTGCAAAAGTTTATTAGCCCTCGAAGAAAAGTACTACTACGCATGCCCCTAGAGGGATAGATTGGTAGGAAAAGACCATCACTCATCCCCGACCGCCACTCATAAGGAAAGCATTCAAAGAACACCCCATGCTTCAAATTTGTCACATAACTTTACCATAGGTGCATGCTACAGGACTTGCCAACTTTAACACAAGTATTTCTCAATTTCATAATTACCCAACTAGCATGACTCTAACATTACCACCTTTATATCTCAAAACAATTATCAAGTATCAAATTATCATAGTGTTCAATGCACTTTTATATGATAGTTTTTATTATACCCAACTTGGATGCCCATCATATTAGGACTAGTTTTATAACCAAAGAAAATTACCATGCTGTTCTAAAAGACTCTCACAATAATATAAGTGAAGCATGAGAGTTCATTAATTTCTTCAAAATAAAACTACCATCGTGCTCTAAAATATATAAGTGAAGCACTACAGGAAACGACAAACTACTCCGAAAGATATAAGTGAAGATCAATGAGTAGTTGAACAATTATGTAACTATGTGAATACTCCTTCTCATATAAGTACTTTATTCAAACAGCAAGCAAAACAAAATAAAACAAAATGACGCTCCAAGCAAAACACATATCATGTGGTGAATAAAAATATAGCTCCAAGTAAAGTTATTGTCGTGGATTTGTCACGACAGATGTCCTAATGTAAGGACTTAATCGCGAGGCCAACGCATCTACGTGGTAGCTTGAAGGGGTTGAGTGGAATCGAGAGACGCAACACACAAGACGAGAATTTATACAGCTTCGGGCCCCGGGAAACATCATCCGGTAACAACCCTACATGCTGTTTGTGGCTAGGTCTCATTATCATCATGAGAGAGTCGCCGGTAAGCCGGCTCTTTGTGTCTAGCCCTAGATATTGTTTCTTGTCACTTGTCCCTCTTTGGGGAGCCTTGCCCCTCCTTATATAAGTTAGAGGGGCGGGTTACATGTGGAGTCCTAGTAGGACTAGGACTAGTCTATCTTCTCTTACAAGTTGAATACAAGTCTGGGTCTTGCTTCCTAGTAAAGGAAATATTCGTCATCCCTTTCCTCTTAAGCCGGCCCATCATAACGCGAGCCGGCCTTCTAGGCTTTGGGCCTTGTTGTCCATCTGACCCGCCCGCCGGGTTATTAATGAGTCGCCAAGATCGGGCGGGTTATCTGTGAATCGTCAAGCTCCAGGCGGGTCCCCAGTAAGTCGCCACGCTCCAGCCGGGTCATACATCCGGCGGGTTATCTGTGAATCGCCAAGCTCCAGGCAGGTCACCAGTGAGTGGCTAATTCCGGCCGGGTCATACCACGGGGTATATCCCTGACATTAGCCCCCAGTTTAATTTAGATTTATCCATGTTAAACTGATCCTGTAAAACAAACACAAGAACAACTTTGACAGATTGTGTTCCGGGTTAAAAATTCTTGTACGCCGGCACTTGATCATCCTTAATTCCTTGTGCTCCGGGTTAAATATTCTCCTGAGATGGGACCTGATTATCCTTAAGTTTAATTGGCATTTCCTTCATCTAGAAAATCCGGGTCCAATAAGCTAGATTCATACTCAATTTGTTGATGTTGGTTTCTCACAGAAAAATATTGTGAAGAATAATCCACTTGAGTCGGCTTCCAAGGCACCGGGTTAAATAATTTTGGTCTTCAAATACTCATCTGATATTCAGCCGGCTTGAAGATGTAAAACTTGCCGGTTTATCATTACCAAAAACTGCCGGATTATAAAACAGACGATGCCAGGTCATAATTGTCATTGACACCGGTTTATGTAATTGATCCTCCTGATTTGCTCAAAACTGATAATTTGAAGTTTTTTCTCCCTTATATCCATATTACCTGTAGCCCCCAAGTCTTGAGAAGAACAAAGTGATGGTTTAAGACTTGCTCCAATAAATGTTGCAACCTTGAAGAAATCCGGTTTATTCATCTCAATCATATAACTGAATATTCCACACATGTAGCCCCCAAGTGCCGGGTTGTCCTACTTGTAGCAACCTGGGACTTGTAATTGCTTTATGGTCATGAAAATTTCAATCAGTGTAGCCCCCAAGGGCCGGGTCATTATGCAATAATGAGCAGGGACTTTGTAGATATAATCGTGTAAATTTGAACAGCAATGTGTAGCCCCCAAGGGCCGGCTTAGTAATATAATACTAAGCTGGGACTTTGTATATAATTGATAATAACATCATATAATATAGTCTCCACCATGGGGCTTGAACCCACGTCCACAAGGTTAAGAGTTTTGTAGTCCACCAACTGAATAGTGGACCGTTCAATATAATGGATTAATGCTTGTGTACCTTGAATTTTTGACAGGAGCAATTGGTAGCCCCCAAGGGCCAACTCATTTAGAATGTGATGAGTTGGGTCTTCAATAAGTTGAGCAAAAAATGACTTTGCATTAGCCCCCAAGTGCCATGGTGCATGCTGGTAGTGACATGGGACTTGCATGTTTGATATAATCCCAATCTGAATAATGTAGCCCCCAAGTGCCGGGTCGTAAGCCTGCAGCAACTCGGGACTATTCCTTCCATTGTAGAATAAATCATATCCATTGATAAAAATAATAGCCGTTGCGCTAACGCGACTTTGAAAACCTCAATCATAACACGGGTTATTGATAATCACAATAGAAATCCAGCCATGTTGTCTATTCGAGATTTGAATAATATAATCTGGTATGAAAACCTCAATCATTTAATATCATCATGAAAATCTAGCCAGTTTTGGCTACTAAAGATTTGAATACCTCATCGGTTGACAAGTAAATCCGAAGTTTAAATACCTGGCGGCTCTTGGCCGATGTCGACTTAATGCGCATTCATTATAAGCTAGAATTTTTGTAACCCGGTGGCCTATAGCCCTTGAGAAAATCAATAATTGATAACCCTTTTGAAACACCAATTTCAATGATGAGCTTGGACTGAAGCATTTATATAAGTCATAATTCTGCAAATCCTGCACAGAGTTTAAACAACATATGCCCTGGCGACTTAACGTCAAGAGCCAGGGCGGGTAACCACCCAAATGTAGTCTTATCCTGCACACAAGTAGATTACAAGATCCCTATGATCCTTTGAATGATACCGCCGGTTTATGTGACCCGGACAGTGAAGTTGATTCTGTAAGAGCCGGCACATATGATATTTGTGACAACTCAAATACTTGCCATTGTATAAAAACAGATAAATTTTTTGAGGTTTATGATTTGAATACGATCAGTAAACCGTTCCAAAGGGGTTAAGCTAAGATTCGAATATGATCATATAGCCCCGAGTGGCGTTGGCATTGCCGATCAAAGTGGGTATCGACAGCTATGTTCTCTTTGGTTCGAATACGACCTATGTTTGAACAGGAAGCCCCAAAATGACCTTAAAAATTGTTTAATGACGCTGATTCGAATACGATCCACGTCAATTCCCAAAGGGGTTGAGCTATGATTCGAATACGATCAAGAAGCCCCCAAGTAGGTTCAGCAGTTTACTAATCAAAAGGGTATCAACAGCTATGTTCTCTTTGGTTTGAATACGACCTATGTTTGAACAGGAAGCCCCCAAGTGACCATATAAGTTTTGGCATTGCGCCGATCAAGAGGGTACTGATAGCTATGCCCGATGAGCAGGAAGCCACCAAGTGACCATAATAAGATAAGCCGTAAGGCAGGATACCCATGTTTTGAACCGTGCATCATGGCAGCAAGTTTTCTTTGGTAACCATTAATTTGTCTGAAATCTTGAACTTGCGAGAGATTAATTCTTTTTGAACCGGAAATTCTTAAACCGGATATTGAGATCCTCAAAGCTTTGTAAGGGACAAATTTACCTTGATCCGGATGTTGAACCGGTTTTAAGGGCTTCAAAGCTTTGCGGGAGAGAGATGTCTCTTGAGCTATATTTTAAACCGGAATCTTCATTTTGAACCAAAAAAGCAGTAGCCTCTAGGGTCGGGTTATCTTCCCTTCAATGACCTGGAGTTCTTGAATTCTTTGAAACCAGCTAATTTTGCCGAGCCATACCATTGTAGCCTCCGAGTATCAAGACGACTCGAAGAGTTGGCTTGAGATTCTCCATATTTGACCATAGTAGAAGGTGTATATCATTGGCGTTGATAACGCAATGTGAACCCACAGAAGGTTGAGGTGACTGCGGCGGGTTATAAATGATCCCGTATGAACCGTGTCAGCAACTCGGCCAATAGTCCCTTCCAACTGGTTGTTTGAAGTTAACCAAACCGCAGTGGCGACGACTTGTGCGCCTGCCCATTGAGCCATCCAGTCCAGACGGCGGCTTATAATACATGATAATTTTCCTCCAATTTGTTGGAAGAAAACCGGGCTTCCCAAGTAGTGACTTGCTCATACTCAATAAACAACTCATGCAGACAGGTGCGGCCCGATGTGTTGATGTAGAACAGGCCACGAGAGACGGACGGTAAAGACGACCGCAACATCTGAGGCGGCACAGACAGATAAACCGGCTGTGGCGTTGTAAGTCGGTGCGAACGGGCAAGTTGTCCTCCTTGTTGTAAGCCGGCGTGGTCGCGAGAGCCGGCCACGGCGTTGTAAGCCGGCGCGGTCGTGAGAGACGGCCACGGCGTTGTAAGCCGGCGCGGGAGTCCGTTGAGTAAAGATGACCACTTGTGCCAAAAGATGTTGGCGTGCCTCCATCTCCGTGGTATAATATCACTTTTTGTCATAAATAATTGCCCTGCATAAACAATATTGCAGACCAAGGCAAAGATAAACTGTTCTTTGACAAAAACAATATGTGCTAATAAAACAAACTTGGATGGATATCACATGATTTGTTTGGACGACGGATGATCCATTTATCGCGACAGAGGTGGCCCAGGCAGACCAGCGACTCAATATATTTCCGGCGGCTCAGGCAGACCAGCGCCCGGCGGCTCAAAGCGGCAATGGCGGCTCAACGCGGGTCCGGCAGGTTGATGTAGATTAAGCTGCATGGGCGGTGACTTGCACACACATGTTCCATCAGTAAGCAACGCAGACGATGGTGCATGATGGTGCTGACGTACACTTCATAGGCACAACATGGCACCACCTTTGCGGCACATAAAAATATACAGACCAAAGTAATTGTCTTTTGACAAAAAGAATGTGTGTCAAAAATATACTTAGAGGGATATCACCTGATTCATCCAGATGATAAATGACCCATTCAACACTGCAGACCGCAGATCGCTGTGGCGGCTCAGTATTAGCCCCGGGCGGCTCAATATCGCCGGGTCACGTGGACAACCATCTCTTTTAACAAGTCTTGGATGGTGTTGAACGTCAAGAGCATCGCCGTCAAACCCACCGAATTGTTGTCGCTTACGCCTCTTCCTCTGGGCGGCTTGTGGTGCTACAACAGAGGCGACAACTTCAAGGCGGCTGCTCAGTGAAGCGGAGCGGGGCGGCTCGTGGCGACAGAAACCAGCATAAGCAAGGTCAGCGATTCGGAAAGGCGTCGGCGAGTTAAAGCCGTAGACACGGGTCATGGCCTGACGATGGCGGCTTGTAACAACTTGGGGGCGAGGCTCGTTGACGCTGCTGCGGTTGAAAACGACGTCTTGCAGCTCCGATGCGGGATGGTGTCAGTTTTGAAGATAGGCCCAGGCGGCTCGGAGGTGGCCAACCGCGAGTGTTAGATGAACAGAGGTCGGCGACTCAGTGAAATAGAACAAAAACTGGGGCGGCTGACCGGGCGCGCCGGCCGGCGGCTCAACGTGGCCGCGGCAGAGAGGCGGCGGTCAGGTGGGACACGGCAGGGCCATAGGGGCGGACATCGCCGTCTACTTCTGAGTCACGGCCAGTTGGACGAAACCACATCTTCATTTTCCTCCGGGTCATTGACTTCCTCCAATCACGTCTCGTAGCAGGAATCGGAGTAGCACTACTACTAGTCTGTACTTCTGATTGCATTGGTCCTTACGCCGAAAGAACAGTAGCAAGGAAGATTCACTCTGGTGTGATAAGCGTGCGCCCGGTCATCGCAGATGCTCGAATATTAGATAATGCATGCACGTGTTTGACTGTCTTTGATTGCTGTGTGATCGTCTTCATCCAGCCAAACACAAACTCCTCGAACCCTAGATGAGAACCCTCCAAGAACTCAACGCCACCGTGCGCAGGCCCCATGGTGGGCGCCAATTGTCGTGGATTTGTCACGGCAGATGTCCTAATGTAAGGACTTAATCGCAAGGCCAACGCATCTATGTGGTAGCTTGAAGGGGTTGAGTGGAATCGAGAGACGCAACACACAAGACGAGAATTTATACAGCTTCGGGACCCGGGAAACATCATCCGGTAACAACCCTACATGATGTTTGTGGCTAGGTCTCATTATCATCATGAGAGAGTCGCCGGTAAGCCAGCTCTTTGTGTCTAGCCCAAGATATTGTTTCTTGTCGCTTGTCCCTCTTTGGGGAGCCTTGCCCCTCCTTATATAAGTTAGAGGGGCGGGTTACATGTGGAGTCCTAGTAGGACTAGGACTAGTCTATCTTCTCTTACAAGTTGAATACAAGTCCGGGTCTTGCTTCCTAGTAAAGGAAATATTCGTCATCCCTTTCCTCTTAAGCCGGCCCATCATAACGCGAGCCGGCCTTCTAGGCTTTGGGCCTTGTTGTCCATCTGACCTGCCCGCCGGGTTATTAATGAGTCGCCAAGATCGGGCGGGTTATCTGTGAATCATCAAGCTCCAGGCGGGTCCCTAGTAAGTCGCCACGCTCCAGCCGGGTCATACATCTGGCGAGTTATCTGTGAATCACCAAGCTCCAGGCGGGTGACTAGTGAGTCGCCAATTCTGGCCGGGTCATACCATGGAGTATATCCCCGACAGTTACCGATGAACGAAGACGAAAGAGGGGATGCCATCCGGGGCATCCCCAAGCTTAGGCTCCTGGTTGCCCTTGAATATTACCTTGGGGTGACTTGGGAATCCCCAAGCTTAGGCTCTTTCCTCTCCTTATTCCATAGTCCATCGAATCTTTACCCCAAACTTGAAAACTTCACAACACAAAACTCAACAAAAAACTCGTAAGCTCCGTTCGTATGAGAAAATAAAACCACCACTTAGGTACTGTTGTGAACTAATTATAATTTCATATTGGTGTAGTATCTACTGTATTCTAACTTCTCTATGGTTCATACCCTCGGATACTACTCATAGATTCATCAAAATAAGCAAACAACACATAGAAAACAGAATCTGTCAAAAACAGAACAGTCTGTAGTAATCTGTATCAAACGTATACTTCTGTAACTCAAACAATTCTTAAATAAATTGGTGGACTTGAGAAATGTGTCTACTAATTATCTGGAAAAATAATCAACCTAAAAGCACTCTCCAGTAAAAAAATGGCAGCTAATCTCGTGAGTGCTAAAGTTTCTGTTCTTTTACAGCAAGATCACAAAGACTTCACCCAAGTCTTCCCAAAGGTTCTACTTGGCACAAACACTAATTAAAACATAAAACCACATATAACCAGAGGCTAGATGTATTATTTATTACTAAACATGAGCAAAAGTCAATAAACAAAATTAAAATTGGGTTGCCTCCCAACAAGCCCTAACGTTTAACGCCCCTAGCTAGGCATGATGATTTCAATGATGCTCACATAAAAGGAGAAGAATTGAAACATAAAGAGAGCATCATGAAGAATATGACTAACACATTTAAGCCTAACCCACTTCCTATGCATAGGGATTTTGTGAGAAAACAACTTATGGGAACAATAATCAACTAGCATAGGAAGGAAAAGCAAGCATAACTTCGAAACTTTAAGCATATAGAGAGGAAACTTGATATTATTGCAATTCCTACAAGCATATGTTCCTCCCTCATAATAGTTTTTCAGTATCATCATGAATGAATTCAACAATATAAACATCACATAAAGCATTCTTTTCATGATCTACAAGCATAGAAATTTTATTACTCTCCACATAAGCAAAATTCTTATCATTCGGAATAGTGGGAGTATCATAAGAAACTCGAATACTATAAATTGTTTCCACATTGAAATAATAAAGTTCAGAAAAAGGGTAATCATAATCATGACAAGTTTTATAAATATAATCATAACTACTTTTTATAGCATACATATCATCACAATAATTATCATAAGTAGCAAATTTGTTCTCATAATAAATTGGAACCTCTTTCGAAATAGTGGATTCATCACTAAATAAAGTCATGACCTCTCCAAATCCACTTTCATATTTATCACAATAATATTCAATATCCTCCAAAATAGTGGGACCATTACTTCCTAAAGTTGACACTCTTCCAAACCCACTTTTGTCAATATAATCATCATAAATAGGAGGCATGCTTTCATCATAATAAATATTCTCATCAAAGCTTGGGGGACTAAACATATCATCTTCATCAAACATAGCATCCCCTAGCTTGTGGCTTTGCATATCATTAGCATCATGGGTATTCAAAGAATTCATACTAACAACATTCCAATTATGCTCATCATTCAACGATTTAGTGCCAAACATTTTATAGACTTCTTCTTCTAGCACTTGAGCACAATTTTCCTTTCCATCATTCTCATGAAAGATATTAAAAAGATGAAGCGAATGAGGCAAACTCAATTCCATTTTTTGTAGTTTTCTTTTATAGACTAAACTAGTGATAAAACAAGAAACTAAAAGACTTGATTGCAAGATCTAAAGATATACCTTCAAGCACTCACCTCCTCGGCAACGGCACCAGAAAAGAGCTTCATGTCTACTACGCAACCTTCTTCTTGTAGACGTTGTTGGGCCTCCAAGTGCAGAGATTTGTAGGACTGTAGCAAATTTCCCTCAAGTGGATGACCTAAGGTTTATCAATCCATGGGAGGCGTAGGATGAAGATGGTCTCTCTCAAACAACCCTGCAACCAAATAACAAAGAGTCTCTTGTGCCCCCAACACACCCAATACAATGGTAAATTGTATAGGTGCACTAGTTCGGCAAAAGAGATGGTGATACAAGTGCAATATGGATGGTAGATATAGGTTTTTGTAATCTGAAATTATAAAAACAACAAGGTAACTAATGATAAAAGTGAGCACAAATGGTATTGCAATGCTAGGAAACAAGGACTAAGGTTCATACTTTCACTAGTGCAAGTACTGTCAACAATAATAACATAACTGGATCATATAACTATCCCTCAACATGCAACAAAGAGTCACTCCAAAGTCACTAATAGCGGAGAACAAATGAAGAGATTATTGTAGGGTACGAAACCACCTCAAAGTTATTCTTTCTGATCGATCTATTCAAGAGTCTGTAGTAAAATAACACGAAGCTATTCTTTCTGTTCGATCTATCATAGAGTTCGTACTAGAATAACACCTTAAGACACAAATCAACCAAAACCCTAATGTCACCTAGATACTCCAATATCACCTCAAGTATCCGTGGGCATGATTATACGATATGCATCACACAGTCTTAGATTCATCTATTCAACCAACACAAAGTACTTCAAAGAGTGCCCCAAAGTTTCTACCGAAGAGTCAAGACGAAATCGTGTGCCAACCCCTATGCATAAGTTCACAAGGTCACAGAACCCACAAGTTGATCACCAAAACATACATCAAGTAGATCACGTGAATATCCCATTGTCACCACGGATAAGCACATGTAAGACATACATCAAGTGTTCTCAAATCCTTAAAGACTCAATCCAATAAGATAACTTCAAAGGGAAAACTCAATCCATTACAAGAGAGTAGAGGGGGAGAAACATCACAAGATCCAACAATAATAGCAAAGCTCGCGATACATCAGGATCGTGCCAAATCAAGAACACGAGAGAGAGAAAGAGATCAAACACAAAGCTACTGGTACATACTCTCAGCCCCGAGGGTGAATTACTCCCTCCTCGTCATGGAAAGTGTTGGGATGATGAAGATGGCCACCAGTGAGGGATCCCCCTCTGGCAGGGTGCCGGAACAGGCTCCCGATTGGTTTTTGGTGGCTACCAAGGCTTGCGGCGGCGGAAGTCCCAATCTATTATGTTCACTGGAGGTTTCAGTATTTATAGGAATTTTTGGCGCAGGTCTCGCGTCAGGCGGGCTCCGGGCTGTCCACGAGGCAGGGGGCACGCCTAGGGGGGTGGGTGCACCCTCCACCCTCGTGGGCAGCCCGGGACTCTTCTGGCCCAACTCTTTCACTCTAGGGGCTTCTTTTGGTCCATAAAAAATCATCAAATATTGGCACGTCAATTGGACTCCGTTTGGTATTCCTTTTCTGTAAAACTCAAAAACAAGGAGAAAACAGAAACTTGCACTAGGCTCTAGGTTAATAGGTTAGTCCCAAAAATAATATAAAAGTGTATAGTAAAGCCCATTAAACATCCAAAACAGGTAATATAATAGCATCGAACAATCAAAAATTATAGATATGTTGGAGAAGTATAAATCACTAAGATAAATATGAAGAGTCTTGAGCTTTTGCCAATCTTTGTCCTTAGTATTTTGAAGGGGTTCCACATCCTCTTGTCCATGACGCGCCATTGTTGAACTTATCTGAAATACACTAGATAAAACTATTTGTCCAACAGGAAATATGTTGACATTAATTACCAAAATCACCCATGGAGCACTTGTGCTTTCAGAATTTTTCATTATAGAACTTCACTTGTATACTCCAATGATGAGCTACCTACAATACCCGAGGTCTTCATGAGCAAGCAAGTTGGATGCACACCCACTTAGTTTTTATTTTGAGATTCCATACACTTATAGCTCTTAGTGCATCCATTGCATGGCAATCCCTACTGCTTGCATTCACATCAATTGATGTGCATCTCCATAGCCTGTGATTAGCCTCATCAATGTGAGACTATCTGCTTTTTTGACTTCTTCTTATCAATCTCTACCACCACATTCTATTCCACCCATAGTGTTATATCCATGGCTTGCACTCATATATTGCATGGGGGTTGAAAAGTTGAAGCGCATTAAAAAGTATGAACCAATTTCTTGGCTTGTCATCGGGGTTGTGCATGATAAATACTTTGTGTTAAGAAGATGGAGCATGATAGGACTATATGATTTTCTCGGGATAACTTTCTTTAGCATTTTTATTTTGAAATGCATGATTGTTTGTTAGTATGCATGAGTATTGATGTCTTTATATCAAACTATGGACTATTGCATCGAATCATTCATATCTTAATATTCATACATAAAATAGATTACATGATGGACATGTTAGGTAGCATTCCACATCAAAAATTCTGTTTTTATCATTGACCTACTCAAGGACGATCAGAAATTAAGCTTGGGGATGCTGATACATCTCCAACATATCTATGTTTTTTTATTGTTCTGTGCTATTATAGTATCAATCTTGGATGTTTTATATGAAATTATATATCATTTTCTGGGACTAACCTATTAACCCAGTGCCAAGTGCCACTTGTTGTTTGTTTTTTTTGCCTGTTTTTGCTTTTCCAGGAAATCCGTACCAAACAGAGTCCAAACGCTATGAAACTTTTTGAGAACTTTTTTCTGGAAATAAGAGACCCTAGAAGCTTCAATAGGAAGCCAGATGAAAAAGGAGTAGGTGACAAGGCACTTGGGCGCGCCCAAGTACCTTCTGGGCCCCTTGTTTCTCCGGCTGACCTAATTCCACCTCTATAAATTCTCTAAAATTGGGAAACCAATAGAGAGCCACCCAAAATATTTTTCCATCGCGCAAGTCTCTATTCTTCTGTGATCCCATTTGGAGGCCTTTTCAGGCACTCTACCGGAGGGGCAATCAATCACAGAGGGCTTCTACATCAACCTTGCTGCACTTCCCATGATGTGTGAATAGTTTACCATGGACCTAGGGGTCCATAGCTAGTTGTTAGATGGCTTCTTCTCCCTCTTTGATCCTCAATACAATGTTCTCCACAATATTCTTGAGTTCTATCCGATGTGATCTTCTTTTGCGACGTGTTTGTGTTGGAAATATGCCCCAGAAGCAATAATAAAATGGTTATTATCATATTTCTTGTTCATGAGAAATGTTTATTATTCATGCTAGAATTGTATTGACCAAAAACTTAGATATATGTGGCATATATTAACTACACCATGTCCCTAGTAAGCCTCTATTAACTTGACATGAGTTGTCATTTGATAATGGGGTCACATCATTAGGAGAATGATGTGATGGACTATAGACCCAACCGCAAGCTTAGCATCAGATAGTTTAAGTTATTTGTTGTAGCTTTCTTCATGTCAAGTATCTGTTCCTTCGACCATGAGATCATGCCACTCCCAGATACCGGAGGAATACCTTGTGTGCTATCAAACGTCACTTCGTAACTAGGTGATCATAAAGGTGCTCTACCGGTATCTCCGAAGGTGTTTTGTTGGGTTGCATGGATCAAGACTGGGATTTGTCGCTCCATGTGATGGAGAGATATCTCTGGGCCCTCTCGGTAATACAAAATCATAAAGAGCTTGTAAACAGTGTGGATAATGAGTTAGTCACGAGATCTTGTATTACGAAATGAGTAAAGAGACTTGCTGGTAACGAGATTGAACTAGGTTTGGAGATACCGACGATCGAATCTTGGGCAAGTAACATATCGCCAGACAAAGGGAATTGCGTACGGGATTGAAGGAATCCCTGACATCGTGGTTCAATAGATAAAAATCTTCATTGAGTATGTAGGAATCAATATGGAAATCCAGGTCTCGCTATTGGTTATTGACCAGAGAGGAGTCTTGCTTATGTCTGCATGTTCCAAACCCGTAGGGTCGCACACTTAAGGTTCGGTAGCGCTAGGGCGGTATTGAGATATTAACAGTGAAAAGTACGAAGGTTGTTTGGAGTCTCAGATGGGATCCTTGATATCAGGAGGAGCTCCGTAATGGTCCGGAGGTAAAGATTTATATATGAGAAGTCATATTTTGGATTCCGAAAAAAGTTTATTTTTTTCAGTATTGTACCGGGAAGGTTCTAGAAGGTTCCAGGGGTTCCACCATGGGGCCCAATGACCTAGGAAGGGTCCACATGGAACGAGGGATTGGGCTACAACTCACATAGGCTGGCTGGCCCATTCCCCAAGGCACATGTTGTTTAAATCTAGAGATAAGGTCTTATCTCTAAATTTAAAGGGTTGAATCTAGAGATAAGATGTTATCTCCAAGTTTAAAGGGATTTCAACCTTGTGGCCAGTCCTAGATGGTTTTGGGACGCCCTCCCCTGCCCCTAGCCGCTATATAGATGGGGTAGGTGCATGGGGGCGGCCATCCTTCATCCTGGCCTGTTCCCGCTCCCAATTCCTCCCATGTCCCTCCGGTACGCGCTTGGCGAAGCCCTGCCGGAACTCCGCTGCTGCTGCCACTAACATACCGCCATGCTGGTTATGATCTCATCTAACTCCTCTCCCTCTCTTGCTAGATCAAGAAGGATAGGACGACATCAAGTTGAACGTGTGCTAATGTCGGAGGTGTCGTCCGTTCGACACTAGATCGAATTGGATCGTGATTAGATCGTGAAGAGTACGACTACATCAACCACGTTATGACACTAACGCTTTCAGTCTACAAGCATATGCAGACACACTCCCCTCTTATTGCTATTGATCTCCTAGATTGGATCTTGGGTGTTTCGTAGGATTTTTTTTGATTTTCATGCAACGTTCCCCATCAGTGGCATCATGAGCTAGGTCTATGCGAGATGTATATGCACGACTAGAACACAAAGAAGTTGTGGGCATTGATATTCAGACTGCTTACCTCCCTTTCTTTATTCGGATTTGGTGGTATTGTGGGATGAAGCTTCTCGGACCAACCTTACATGTCCTCGCACATGAGACCGGTTCCACCAACTAACATGCAACTTGTATTGCATAAGGTGGCTGGCGATTGTCTGTCTCTCCTACTTTAGTTGAATCTGATTTGACAAAGGTGGTCCTTGTAGAAGGTTAAAATGCAACTTTATTATTGCCATTGTGGATTTGCGTAGGTAAGAACGGTTCTTGCTAGTTGCACATAGCGCCCACGTAAAATTTGCAACAACAAAGTAGAGGACGTCTAACTTGTTTTTGCAGGGTATATTATGAACGTTATGTGAATATATGTTGATGTATGAGATGATCATGTTTTTTAATAGGTTTATGACTTGCATGTCGATGAGTACGACAACTAGTAGGAGCCATAGGGTTGTCTTTTATTTATTGTATGACTCATGTGTCAATTATTAAATACCATGTAATTGCTTTACTTTATCGCTATGCGTTAGCAATAGTTGTAGAAGCAATAGTTGGCAAGACAACCATGTGAGGACACGATGATGGAGATCATGATGATGGAGACCATGGTGTCATGCCGGTGATGATGGAGATCATGCGGTGCTTTGGAGATAGAGATCAAAAGGACAAGATGATAATGGCCATATCATGTCGCATATTTTGATTGCATGTGATGTTTATCTTTTATGCATCTTATTTTGCTTAGGACGACGGTAGAATTATAAGATGATCCCTTCACTTAATTTCAATATAAAATGTGTTCTCCCTAAGTATGCACCGTTGCAAAAGTTCGTCGTTTCGAAACACCTCGTGATGATCGGGTGTTATAGACTCTACGTTCGCATACAATGTGTGTAAGCCAGTTTTACACATGCAGAATACTTGGATTAAAATTAACGAGCCTAGCATGTATAGACACAGCCTCAGAACACGGAGGACCGAAAGGCCGAACACAAGTCATATAGTAGATGTAGTCAACATGGAGATGTTCACCATTCATGACCACCCCATCTCATGTGATGACCAGACATGGATTGGTTGATATGGATCGTGTAAACACCTAGACAACTTGAGGGATGTTGATTTAATTAGGAGTTCACTAGTAATTTGATTACCTGAACCCATTATCATGAACATAATCTAAAGTCTTTGCAAATTATGTTGTAGATCAATGACTCGCGATGTAGCTCCTCTGAATTTTAATGTGTTCCCAGAGAAAGAAAAGTTGAAAGATGATGGAAGCAACTATGCGGACTGGGTCCGTAATTTGAGGATTGCCCTCATTGCAGCACAGAAGGCTTGTGTCCTTGATGCACCTCTAGGTGAATCACCCGCTCCCAAAAATCTGGACGCTATGAACGTCTGGCAGACTAGAAGTGATGACTACACGATAGTTCAATGCACCATGCTTTACGGCTTAGAACTGGGGCTCCAAAGACGTTTTGAGCACCATAGAGCATATGAGATGTTCCGGGAGCTGAAATTGGTATTTCAGGCTCATGCCCGGTTGAGTGCTATGACACCTCTGACAAATTCTTTAGCTGCAAGATGGAAGAGAACAACTCTGTAAGTGAGCACGTACTCAAGATGTCTGGGTACTACAACCACTTGAATTAGTTGGGAGTTAATCTTCTGGACAAAGTAGCGATTCGTAGAGTTCTCCCGTCACTGGCACCAAGCTACAAAGGCTTCATGATGAACTATAATATGTAAGGGATGGAGAAGACGATCCTTGATCTATTAACGATGCTTAAGGTTGTGGAGGTAGAAATAAAGAAAGAGCAACTAGTGTTGATGGTCAATAAGATCTAAAGTTTCAAGAAAGTCAAGGGAAAGAAAGGGAACTTCAAGAATAATGGCTAGGCAGTTGCCTCTCCCATGAAGAAACCCCAGGCTGGACCCAAACCTGAGATTAAGTGCTTTTATTGCAAGGGGAATGGCCACTAGAAGCAGAATTTCCCTAAGTACTTGGCAGATAAGAAGGCTGGCAACATCAACAATGGTATATTTGATATTCATGTTATGGATGTTTACCTTACTAGTGCTCATAGTAGCGCCTGGGTATTTGATACTGGTTCTGTTACTCTTCTTTGTAACTCGAAACAGAAGCTACAGAGTAAACAGAGACTAGCTAAGGATGAGGTGATGATGGACGTTGGAAATGTCTCCAAGGTTGTGATCGCCATCGGCATGCTCCCTCTACCTTCGGGATTAGTTTTAAACCTAAATAAATGCTATTTGGTGCCTGCGTTGAGCATGAACATTATATTTGGATCTTGTTTATTGCGAGACGATTATTCATTTAAGTCGAAGAATAATTGTTGTTCTATTTATATGAATAATATCTTTAATGATTATGCACCCTTTGTGAATGGTTTATTTTTGTTGAATCTTGACCATAGTGATACACATATTCATAATATTGATGCCAAAAGATGCAAAGTTAGTGATGATGGTTCCACATATTTGTGGCACTACCGCTTAGGTCATATTGGTGTAAAGCGCATCAAGAGACTCCATGCTGATGGACTTTTGGAATCACCAGATTATGAATCATTTGAAACATGTGAACCATGTCGTATGGGCAAGATGACGAAAACCCCGTTTTCTGGTACAATGGAGCGGGAAAGTGACTTGTTGGAAATAATACATACTGATGTATGTGGTTTGATGAGTGTTGAAACATGTGTTAGATATCATTGTTATCTTACCTTCACAGATGATTTTAGTAGACACGGCTATATTTACTTGATGAAACACAAGTCTGGAATTTTGAAAAGTTTAAGCAATTTCAGAGTGAAGTTGAAGATCATCGTGACTAGAATATAAAATGTCTATGATATGATCGTGGAGGTGAATATCTGAGATGCGAGTTTGGTATGTATTTAAGACAATGTGAAAATTGTTTCACAACTCACACCACCTAGAACACCATAGTGTAATGGTGTGTTTGAGTGTTGTAGCTGTACTCTATTGGATATGGTGTGTTCTTTGATGTCTCTTATCGATTTACCACTATAGTTTTAGGGCTATCCATTAGCTCCAATGACATTCACTTTAAAAAGGGAACCATCTAAATCCATTGAGACGACACCGTATGAACTATGGTTTGGCAAGAAACCTAATCTATCATTTCTTAAAGTTTGGGGATGCGACACTTATGCCTGAGAAGCTTGAACCCAAAACAGAGAAGTACATCTTCATAGAATACCTTCTATCACAGATCTGAAGGCAAGTCTTTGTTGTCGAGAATGGATCCTTTGTGGAGAAGGAGTTCTATTGAAAGAAGTGAGTGGGAGGAAAAGTAGAACTTGATGAGGTAATCGTACCTTCTCCCAAGTTGGAAGGTAGCACATCATAGAAAGCAGTTCCCGTGATGCCTACACCAACCGACGAGGAGCTAATGATGATGATCATGAAACTTCAGATCAAGTTACTACTGAACTTCATAGGTCGACCAGGACAAGTTCCACACCATACTGGTATGGTAATCCCGTCCTGGAAGTCATGCTATTGGACAACGGCGAACCTATGAACTATGAAGAAGCTATGATGAGCCCGGATTCTAACAAATGGCTTTAGGCCATGAAATCCGAGATAAGATCCATGTAGGAGAACAAAGTATGGACTTTGGTGGACTTGCCCGATGATGAACAAGCCACTGAGAATAAATGGATCTTCAAGAAGAAGACGGACGCCGATGGTAATGTTACCGTCTATAAAGATCTACTTGTCACAAAAGGTTTCTGACAAATTCAATGAGTTGACAACGATGAGACTTTGACCCATAACGATGCTTAATTCTATTAGAATTATCTTAGCAATTGTTGCTTTTTCCGATTATGAAATCTGGCAGATGGATGTGAAAACCGCTTTCCTTGAGGAAGAGTTGTATATGATGCGGCCCAAAGGTTTTGTGGATCCCATGGATACTAAAAAGGTATGCAATCTCCAGCGATCCATCTCTGGACTAGTGCAAGCATCTCAAAGTTGGAATATATGCATTGATGAGGTGATCAAAGCTTTTAGGTTTATACGAAGTTTATGAAGAAAACTTGTATTTACAAGAAAGTGAGTGGGAGCTCTATAGCATTTCTGATAGTATATGTGGATCACATATTGTTGACTGGAAATGATGTAGAATTTCTTGAAAGCGTAAAGGGTTGTTTGAAAGGATTTTTTTTCAAAGGAAGACCTAGGTAAAGCTGCTTACATAGTGGGATCTATAGAGATATATCAAGATGCCTGATAAGACTTTCACATAGCACATACTTTGACAAGATTTTGAAGGAGTTCAAAATGGATCAGTCGAAGAAGGATTTCTTTCCTGTATTGTAAGGTGTGAAGTTGAGTAAGACCCAAGATCGACCATGATAGAAGAAAGAGAATGGATGAAGGTCGTCCCTTATACCTCAGACATAGGCTCTATAATGTATGCCTTGCTGTGTACCATACCTGTGTGCCTCGCCATGAGTCTGGCAAGGGGGTACAAGAGTGATCCAGGAGTGGATCACTAGACAACAGTCAAGATGTTCCTTAGGTACCTAAATAGGACTAAGGGAATGTTTCTCGGTTATGGAGGTGATAAAGAGTTCATCGTAAAGGCTTACATCAATGCAAGCTTTGACACTAATCCGAATGGCCATGAGTCACAAAACGGACACGTATAGTGGAGTAATCATTTGGAATAGCTCCAAGTGGAACGTGGTAGCAACATCTATAGTATGACATAGAGATTTGTAAAGTACATACATATCTGAATGTAGCAGACCCGTTGACTAAAACCTCTCTCACAAGCAAAACATCATCAAACCCCATAACTCATTGGACGTTAATCACATGGCGATGTGAACTAGAATATTGACTCTAGTGCAAGTGGGAGACTATTGGTAATATGCCCTAGAGGCAATAATAAAATGGTTATTATCATATTTCCCATTCATGATAAATGTTTATTATTCATGCATGCTAGAATTGTATTGACCAGAAACTTAGATACATGTGTGAATACATAAACTACACCGTGTCCCTTGTAAGCCTCTATTAGACTAGCTCATAGATCAAAGATGGTTAAGGTTTCCTAACCATGAACATGAGTTGGCATTCAATAACAGGGTCACATCATTAGGAGAATGATGTGATGGACTAGACCCAACCATAAGTTATTTGCGGAAGCTTTCTTCTTGTCAAGTGTTCGTTCCATCGACCATGAGACCATGACACTCCCGATACTGGAGGAATACTTTATATCCTATCAAACGTCACTTCATAATTGGGTGATCATAAAGGTGCTCTATAGGTATATCCAAAGGTGTTTTGTTGGGTTGCATGGATCGAGACTGGCATTTGTCGCTCCGTGTGACAGAGAGATAGCTCTGGGCCCTCTCGGTAATACAACATTGTAAAGAGCTTGCAAGCAATCTGGCTAATGAGTTAGTCATGGTATCTTGTATTACAGAAGAAGTAAACAGACTTGTCGGTAATGAGATTGAACTAGGTATGGAGATACCGACGATCGAATCTCGGACAAGTAACATATCGTCGGACAAAGGGAATTGCATATGGGATTGAATGAATCCTTGACATCGTGGTTCAACTGATAAGATCTTTATTGAATATGTAGAAATCAATATGGGCATCTAGGTTTTGCTATTGGTTATTGACCAAAGACGAGTCTCAGTCATGTCTGCATGTTCAGATCCCGTAGGGTCCCACGCTTAACGCTCGGTAGCGCTAGGGTAGTATGGAGATATTAACAGTGAAAAGTATGAAGGTTTCGGAGTCCCGGATGGGATCCATGATATCACGAGGAGCTCCCGAATGGTCCGCAGGTAAAGATCTATATATGGAAAGTCATATTTTGGGTTCCGGAAAAAGTTTGGTTTTTTGGGTATTATACCGGAAAGGTTCTAGAAGGTACCGGGGGTTCCACCATGGGACCCAACGACCTAGGAAGGTCCTACATGGACTGAGGGGTGGGGCTACATCCCACATAGGCTAGCCGCCCCATTTCCCAAGGCACATGTTGTTTAAATCTAGAGATAAGGTCTTATCTCTAAATTTAAAGGGTTGAATCTAGAGATAAGATGTTATCTCCAAGTTTAAAGGAATTTCAACCTTGTGTCCGACCCAAGATGGGTTTTGGACGCCCTCCCCTGCCCCTAGCCTATATATAGATGGGGGAGGCGCGTGGGGGCAACCGCCCCTTCATCCTGGCCCGTTCCCGCTCCCAATTCCGCCCACGTCTGGCTAGTACGCGTTTGGCGAAGCCCTGTCGGAAGTCTGCTGCTGCCAGCACCACCATACCACCGTGCTGGTTCCGATCTCATATACCTCCTCTTGCTCACTTGTTGGATCAAGAAGGAGAGGACGCCATCGAGTTGAACGTGTGCTAATCTCGGAGGTGCCGCCGTTCGGCACTAGATCAGATTGGATCATGATTGGATCGTAAAGAGTACGACGACATCAACCACATTACGATGCTAATGCTTTCTGTCTACAAGGGTATGTAGAAACACTCCCCTCTCATAGCTATGCATATCCTAGATTGGATCTTGGGTGTTTCATAGGATTTTTTTTTATTTTCATGCAACGGTCCCCATCAGTTTGTTGGGATCCGGTGAATTATGGGTTTATGACTAGATTATTCATGATAAATATTTGAGTCTTTTCTGAATACGTATATGCATGATTATTATAGCTTTGTATTTCTCTCTGTTCTATCCGTTTGGTTTGTGTCAGTGGAAACGACACCTATGGGATCACGGGAATCCCTACTACGGTTGCGGGTCACGAGGTTGTGAGAAGAGCGGGATCAATAGTCAGTCCAAGCACACGGGTCGTTTACCCAGGTTCGGGCCGCGATGTGCGTAATACCCTAGTCCTGCTTTTTGGTCTCTATTTGAGTGTTCTTCGAGTTCTTGAGCTAGCTACGGTGAGTAACTTGCTAAGGGGTCCGAATCCCTCTCCAGTATGCCTCGGGTTTCCTTTTATAGTCAAGGGGATCGCCACAGTGGCACACAGGAGATGACATCGGTGTACAGCGGCTAAGCTTATCACTAATCATTACGGGAGAAGGTGCATTTAGTGCGACCCTTAGGTGTCCCCTTCACTTTATCGAGGGCGGAAACTAACCCCCATCTCGTTCGTCACCACTCCACCCTGCTCCGGCACGCGTCCAGGCCAGCGGGGCGCATGGTGCCACGTAAGCTGGCAGGCAGCTGAGGTGGCGCGGTGGTAGGGTCTTCACGAAGATTTACATGCCGCCACGCAGGCGTCGCTGAGTTGGCCAAGAGGCTCTTGTTAACATGCAGGTGCCTGCCTAGCTGGTGGGCTGGCAGCTGCATGGGAACAGCGGTGGGATCTTGGCAGGCGTGGGCCTGGTTGTGGCCCCGCGGATGCCCTCGGCAAGGGCCTTGCCGGTGCCCCGGCAAGGGTCTTGCCGCGGCACCATGGTCGTCCCCGGCAAGGATCTTGCCGGAGGTCTTGTGGACTTCCTTGGCAAGGATCTCGCCAAGTATCGTCGTCTTCTACTCTTTGTCTTCACAAAGATCTGCATGCCACCACAGAAGTGCCTCCCGAGCCCTGGTTCCAATGAGGTTGATGGTGCTTGGAAACCATTGGGCCCAAAGGTGGCGCGTTCTGCTAGCGTGGGATTGGGAAAGTTGCCCCGGCAAGGTTCCTGCCAGAGCTGCGGAGGCTCCCCCGGCAAGGATCTTACCAGGGGGAACCACCTCGCCTCCTTGCCCCTTGTGCTTCCGGTCTTGGCGTTGCTCTGACCATCCTGTGGCTTTGACTCCTCCCTCTGCCCTGCTTAGTGTGGTCGTGGGCGCGGCTCTGACTGCCCATGCACTTAGTAAGGGGTACAAAGGAGAGCGCCTACTTTAGTACACCGACAGGAGCCCCCGGGCTGGGCTACACATAAGCGCAACGCGTTGTTGGGCTAGGCCCAGAACGGTGCGCGAGCAGGTGGGGCAGAATTTACTGCTGTAACTTCTCCGGTCTGCTGCGCTTCCCCACGACCTGCGTTGAATGCGCGACGTGGGGGTCGTGCATGACGTGGGGTTCATACATGGAGTGGCTGCTGCACGCATGTGTCACATCACAGTTAATGGGAAAAGAAGCAGCCCGCACCTTCCCCATAAAAAGGAATAACCGCGGGTACACCGCTCTTTTACCCCCTGCTCTCTCCTAATCTCGGTACCGCCGTCCGTCCTCCTTCCTCCTCAAGGTTTCGCACTTGCTCGCCGCTGCGCCTCCCATTGTTCTTGATCCCTCGCCCTCTTCCAGCTGCCATGGCGCCTAAATACAGCAAGGGTAAAGTAGTGGCCAAGGATGCGAAGGAGAAGGAGGTGCCGAAGAGCGAGGCGGTAGTGCGGTGGGCGCAGTTCACCTACTTCTCTCCGTCATCAATCGGCGTCTTCGACCTCAGGGACTACTTCAAGCCGTTGTGGGGGACACTGACGATGGGGCACCCTGCCACCCGTGTCCTCCCCGCCGATTGCACCAAGGCCGTCTTAGAGCGGTATCCATTTATGTAAATTTCTTCTTCTTCGGGCTTTGCCCCCCTTTCTCTGATTTCTTCAATGATGTCATGCGCACTTTTGGCTTCCATCTGTTGGAGCCTATGCCGAATGCCGTGGCGGGCTTGCGCTCTTCGCCCACCTTTGTGAGGGCTTCGCCGGGGTGCTCCCCAGCACAACGCTCTTCCACCACTACTTCTATCCCCGTATCCAACCTAGGGGCGCCCTTTCTGGGAGCGTAGCTTGGATCCCGAGGGCCCAGGAGAAGGGTGCATACCCGGAGGGTGCCTCGAGGGAGAGGTGGGAAGATTCGCGGGGCCGGTGGTGCTGGATTGTGGAGAAGAACCCATTGGAGTTCTGTCAGGGCGTTCGTCAGGAGCCGTTGAGCCGTAACGCGGCCTGGAGCAACCTCGACGCCGATGACATGAAGTTCTCGACCGCCACCACCAGGATTCGCCGCCTCACCGAGGCCGGGCTCACCCTTGAAATGATTGGGGCGGATTTCATCCGCCGCCGAATCGCTCCGCTGCACAGCAAGGGGAGGCCGGCCTGGGATTTCAGGAACGCGGCAGACATCATGAGGCTCCAGCCCAGCCTGAAGCACAACCTCACGGTGAAGGGGCACGCTTGGTATTGCTAGAGGATCTTCCGACTCGACGTGTGATGACGGCAGGGTGGAGAGGACTGGCAAGGTCGCAAGTCCGGCAAGACCATCAAGGGGCCCTTATTCGGGTTGCCGGCCGGAGTGGTCTCGCTGAGCAACAACTCCCGCCAGTCCGACATCCTTGACATGATGCCGGACTTCAACGCGCATGGTCTTGTTCCGGGCTGGGCCGAGCCCCCAGCACACGTGGTGCAGGAGTTTTTCGACACCCTGGTGGAGGAGCTCGACCACGAGGAGCCACTGCTCATCCAGGACACCACCCAAGAGGAGCTGGACTACATCGCCACTAGGGTGGTGGAGACGGATCTTGTCAAGGCGGCTGGCAGCACCGACGGCATGGAGAACGAGGCTGCCATGGAAGCAGAGGAGAAGGAGTTCGCCTAGTGGGCGAAGTCTACTGGGGAGGCCAGCGGTGCCGGCACCAAGGTCCCCCTTGTTGAAGATGTGGCTGAGGAGTCGGCCGAAGTAGAGGCCGAATCTGATGATCCTCCGGCCACGGAGAAAAAGCGTGTCCTGTGGCGGGCCAGCTCTCGCAAGCCGGTCTAGTCTGGCAAGGCCGCGCGGCGGCAGGGGGCTCAGGGGAGGCCGTGCGCGAAACGAGGGTCGAGGCAGCGAAGAAGAGGGCCGCGGTGGCAAAGAAGAAGACGACTCCTCTCTTTCATCCAAGTGCTACCGGACTCCATCGCCTTCTCCTCCTCCCACGGACGCCGACCCGAGGGTCGGCTTCGACTTTTCGTCCCTTAGCCTGAGGAGGAAAAGGAAGGCAATGGAAGAGGAGGCGGAGGACGAGTAAGCATCTTGCCCCCTGTCATTCCTGTCCTTCCCAGCCGTGCTGCTTATCTTGACTTGTCTATGTCTTGGCAGGGACACGGAGACGCTGGCCCAGCGGGTGGCAAAAAAGGCCAAAGCCTCGACGAGCAGCCAGCCCCTAGCGGGCACTTCAAACGCGCCGCTGGTGGTGGAGAGCAGCTCGGACAACAACCCCTAGCGCAGCCCCCAACGTAAGCCCACCACCCATTCCTTTTCCCATGAACAACGCATCCAGGGTGTTGACACCGACCTTGCCGGGTTTGCAGGAGAAGAACGGCGGCAGGAGGAGCCACTGAGGGCTTCTTCCAACACATTGCCCCCCTCTACCACGCCGCCCCGAGGGGCGTCTCCAGCAAGGGCATCCACCACCGAGCCCATGCACACGGAGGAGGTGGAAGTGAACTTGGGTGCTGGCGGCCCCGTCCCAGCACCGAACAATGGTGGGAAGGGGGCACTTCTTCTCAGCCCGGCATGGGTGAGCTTGCTTGCCTTAGATCCTTGCTTGTCTCTTTTTCTTCTCTCTCTTTTTTTGGTCCTTGTTTCGGCCCTGCCTTACTCTCCATGTTGGCATCTAGGCATTCCCCTGGCAAACCAGGTGACCACCGACACCATCATCGAGGAGGTCGCCCAGGACGCGGAGGCCGAGGCCACCAAGATCGCTGTCGAGGAAGCCGCCAAAGTTGCTGAGGATGCTGCCACGGGGCCTGCCAGGGAGACCGTCAAGGCCACTGCGGAGGAGGCTGGAAAGGGGCCTGCCGGGGACGTCGACAAGGCTACTGCCGAGGAGGAGGCCGGCAAGGGGCCTGTTGGGGAGGCTGGCAAGGCCGCTGCCAAGGACGAGGTGGTCGATGGTCAACCCTCCTCCTCCGCTACCTCCGGCTCAGGCAGGTACTTGAAGGTGGGTGACAACTTGTTCGTCCGCCTTCCACAGATGGCGAGCACCGGAGCACCCGCCGAGGGAGAGGTGTTTGACAACGAGGTGCTTGCCGCCACTGGCCTTGAGGTCGTTGACGAGCCGAGCACCGGTGGCGGCTCTCAAGAAGAGCGGGTCCTCCGGGCCATGAGCGCCAGCTTCAACAAGCTTCAAGCACTCCACCGCGCCCGTCTGGACCAGGCGAGGACCAAGGAGGTGGTAGCGAACAAGGCGGAGGCTGACATCTAGGAATGCGTCGCCGAGACGCAGGCCTGGTTCTGCCAGGCTCATGAGGAGCTGAGGGTCGCCCAGGAGCAGCTGGCCGAGTGCAAACAGGAGCTCATCTTCAAGCAGGACGACATCGAGAAGACCCAGGAGATGGCGGTGGCATAGGCCGCCAAGAACGAGTCCATCTGGCACCAACGCGAGGCCGCGCTGAACTCCTAGGAGGAGGATCTTGTCGCTCATGAGGCAGCGCTTGCCACCACGCTCTACGACAAGGATGAGGAGGTGGAGAGGCTCGTCGCGCAGCGAACCCAAGGGCTAGAGCAGAAGCATCAAGAAGCACTCAATTCTCAAGCCCGGGCTCATGACGACAAGGTGAAGGAGCTGGAAGCGGAGCGGGATGGCCTGAAGAACCAAGCCATGGAGCTGTCTAAGCAGAAAAACACGCTCAACGGGGCTCTGGTTGAGGCACAAGACGTAGTCCTCAGCAAGGCTGAGTGCTCTCCACGGCCAACAACGCCATCAAGGACCTGAAGCTCAAGCTGGAGGGCCTTGAGGGGATGCTATCAGAGGTCAAGGCGCAGGAGGAAATCCTGACCAAGCGTCTAGAGGAGGAGACGCAGCAACGGGCAAACGCCGCCGCCAATCACGAAGATTACGTGAAGGGCGAAAATCTCTGGATCAGCCGCCTCGTCGATGTCGCCAACAGGATCACTGAGAAGCTGGCTAACATGGGAATGTCGGACGTGAGGTACACCCCGGAGCCAAGCGTGACTCCCAACGCCAGGCTGACCATGTTTTTTAAGGTGTTCTTGAAGCTCTGGAGCGGTACCACTCTAATTGGGTGAGCTCCCTGGCCGATGAGGCCCGGATGCTTTGCCGGGGTGCCATGACCAAGGTCCTCACCAAGCTGGCATACTGGAATCCCAACCTCGACTTTGACGCCGCGCTGGATAGCTTGCCAAGCGATGCGGACCTCACGGTGCTCAAGGAGCGCATCGAGCCCATCATCACTCGCGTCGGCAGAATCCAGAGGGTTGAGGGTCAGCGCCGGGATTAGGTACCCCGTTTCTTGCTGCTGCTGCAGGTTCATGAGCAAGACAATTTTTATCTTTATTTAGAACCGCGACAACAATTGATGTAATATATACTCTGTATTACTTTTGATATGATGCATGTTATTTCCCTATTCAACCTCCCTTTGTACGTCCACCCTACATTTATTGGGTAGGGTTGTCGGCGCATAAACCCAAACCGCTATGCTTTGAAGGACGGATCCTTTAGCGGCCGGCTGGGTATGCTTGCTGCCAAGCAAACCACCTTTCCATTCTCAGTGCGGCCGCCCAGGCTATCGAACGGACTCGAGACAGAATGAGAGCATTGCCAATAGCGGAAGGCCACCTTGCCGTTCTCGACGCGGACGCTCGATCTGTTGAGCAGGCTCGAAACAGACCATGGGCATTGCCAATAATGGAAGGGCCCCACTGCGTGCAGGTTTTTCGTACAGGGGGAAAGACCTCCGAGGAAGATAAACTTATATAAAAAGGAGATACTCATATTTTTGTGCAACTTATCTTTTCTGTCGCCGCGCGGGTGTTTGCCGCACCCGTTGACGATGCTGCTTGCTTGGTCGCCTTCTTCCTTGGAAGCCACGATGACGAAGAGCTGTCAAATTAACCACTGAACCATATTCTCTCAACAGGCGTGCCCTACCTGGCACGCCAAAGATGTCGGTGGAAACAACACCTATGGGATCACGGGAATCCCTACTACGGTTGCGGGGCGCGAGGTTGTGAGAAGAGCGGGATCAATAGTCAGTCCAAGCACATGGGTCGATTACCCAGGTTCGGGCTGTGACGTGCGTAATACCCTAGTCCTGCTTTTTGGTGTCTATTTGAGTGTTCTTCGAGTTCTTGAGCTAGCTAGGATGCGTAACTTGCTAAGGGTCCGAATCCCTCTCCAGTATGCCTCGTGCCTCCTTTTATAGTCAAGGGGATCGCCACAGTGGCACACAGGAGATGGCATCGGTGTACAGTGGCTAAGCTTATCGCTAGCCATTACGGGACAAGGTGCATTTAATGCGACCCTTAGGTGTCCCCTTCACTTTATCGAGGGCGGAAACTAACCCTCGTCCCGTCCGTCGCTGCTCCACCCCGCTCCGACTCGCGTCCAGGCCAGCGGGGCGCATGGTGCCATGTAAGCTGGCAGGCAGCTGAGGTGGCGCGGTGGTAGGGTCTTCACGAAGATTTGCATGCCGCCACGCACGCGTCGCGAGTTGGCCTAGAGGCCTCCTATTGACACGCAGGTGCCTACCTAGCTGGTGGGCTGGCAGCTACATGGGAACGGCGGTGGGATCTTGGCAAGCGTGGGCCTAGTTGTGGCCCCGTGGATGCCCTCGGCAAGGACCTTGCCAGTGCTCCGGCAAGGGTCTTGCCGCGACACTGTGGTCGTCCCCGGCAAGGATCTTGCCGGAGGTCTTGTGGATTTCCTTGGCAAGGATCTCGCCAAGTATTGTCGTCTTCTACTCTTTGTCTTCACAAAGATCGGCATGCCACCACAGAAGTGCCTCCTGAGCCCTGGTTCCTATGAGGTTGATGGTGCTTGGAAACCATTGGGCCCAAAGGTGGTGCTTTCTGCTGGCGTGGGATTGGGCAAGTTGCCCCGGCAAGGCTCCTGCCGGAGCTGCGGACGCTCCCCTGGCAAGGATCTTGCCGGGGGGAACCACCTCGCCTCCTTGCCCCTTGTGCTTCTGGTCTTGGCGTTGCTCTGACCGTCCTGTGGCTTTGACTCCTCCCACTGCCTTGCTTAGTGTGGTCGTGTGCGCGGCTCTGACTGCCCGTGCACTTAGTAAGGGGTACAAAGGGGAGCCCCTACTTTAGTACACCGACAGTTTGCCTAACTAGATTGATTTATCTTGCAATGGGAGAGGTGCCTTGTAATTGGTTCAATCTTGCGGTGATCTATATACCAGTGAGAGAAGGGGACAAGACACGTATTTGTATTGTTGCTATTAAGGGGAAAATGACGGGGTTTATTCATATTGGTTGAGTTTACTTTGTCCACATCATGTCGTCTTGCTTAAGGCCTTAGTCCATTCTTTATGAACTTAATACTCTAGATGCATGCTGAATAGCGGTAGATGTGTGGAGTAATAGTAGCAGATGCGGGCAGGATTCGGTCTACTTTTCTTAGACATGATGCCTATATACATGATCATTGCCTTGAATATCATCATACATATGCACTTTTCTATCAATTACCCAACAGTAATTTGTTTACCCACCGTATGCTTTTTGTTCGAGAGAGAAGCCTCTAGTGAAAACTATGGCCCCCGGGTCTATCTTTTATCATATATAAAATCCAAAAATACCTTGTTCCAATTTATTTACCATTCTTTTATTTTGTGTTTTAATCTATCTATCTATCACTATGATATTTGATTCTTACAATTAACCGCCAAGGGATTGACACCCCCTTGTTTGTGTTGGGTGCAAGTATTTGCTTTTGTGTGTGTAGGTGCTGCTAACGAGATTTCGTGTGGTTCTCCTACTGGATTGATAACGTTGGTTCTTAACTAAGGGAAATACTAATATCGATTGTACTTCATCATCCTCTCCCCTTTGGGGAAATCCCAACATAGCTCTCAAGTAGCAGGGAGAAAGGGGAGTTGTTTAGAAGGGATTGGAATTTCAGAGCTGGTTGCGATGGGGAGGCATGTCATTATTTGTTTGTTTGTTTGTTTGTTATTTATATCTCGCGGGAGTGTGGAGGCACTGTCGATGTCAAGTTTTTTTAGTCTGAACATACTATTTATTGCTTAAACGGTAATGTTCTTAGGAATACAAGATAAGTCCGGAGGGTTTAGAAGCCACAGATGGTGACCTTCCCCCAAAACCGAAAACATGTCTAGCAAGGTGATATGTCCCAAACATATCTACTTTTCCAAACACTTTTGCTCTTGTTTTGGAATCTAATTTGCATTATTTGAATGGAACTAACCCGGACTGATGTTGTTTTCAGCAGAATTGCCATGGTGTTGTTTTTTGTAGAAATAAAAGTTCTCGATTTGGGCTGAAAATTTATGAAGAATATTTCTAGAATATATAAAAAATATTGGTCAAGAGAACTACCTGAGGGGGCCACCTAGGAGCCACAAGCCCAGGGGGCACGCCGGATGACCTTGTGGGCCCATGGAGTGACCGACAACCCTAAGTCCAACTCCATAAATACCTATTCATGGAGAAAAAAATTAGAGAGAAAGTTTCATCGCCTTTTACGATACGGAGTCGCCGCCACCTCGTGTTCTTCATTGGGAGGGTTGTTCTGGAGTCCGTTCAGGGCTCCGTAGAGGGGGATTCGATATCGTCATTGATGACCCACAAGTGTAGGGGATCTATCATAGTCCTTTTGGTAAGTAAGAGTGTCGAACCCAACGAGGAGCAGAAGGAAATGATAAGCGGTTTTCAGTAAGGTTTTCTACAAGCACTGAAATTATAGGTGATAGATAGTTTTGTGATAAGATAAATAGTAACGAGTAACAAGTAAACAAAGTAAATAAGGTGCAGCAAGGTGGCCCAATCCTTTATGTAGCAAAGGATAAGCCTGGACAAATTCTAATAATGATAAAGGAGCTCCCGAGGACATATGGGAATTATCGTCAAGCAAGTTTTCATCACGTTCATATGGTTCGTGTTCGGTACTTTGATAATTTGATATGTGGGTGGACCGGTGCTTGGGTATTGCCCTTACTTGGACAAGCATCCCACTTATTATTAACCCCTATTGCAAGCATCCGCAACTACAACAAAAGTATTAAGGTAAATCTAACCATGGCATGAAACATGTGGATCCAAATCAGCCCCTAACGAAGCAATGCATAAACTAGGGTTTAAGCTTCTGTCACTCTAGCAACCCATCATCTACTTATTACTTTCCTATGCCCTCTTCTAGGCCCAATAATGGTGAAGTGTCATGTAGTTGACGTTCACATGACACCACTAGAGGAGAAGACAACATACATCTCATCAAAATATCAAACGAATACCAAATTCACATGACTACTAATAGCAAGACTTGACCCATGTCCTCAGGAACAAACGTAACTACTCACAAAGCATATTCATGTTCATAATCAGAGGTGTAATAATATGCATTAAGGATCTGAACATATGATCTTCCACCAAGTAAACCAATAAGTATCAACTACAAGGAGTAATCAATACTACTAGCAACCCACAGGTACCAATTTGTGGTTTTGGATACAAGATTGGATACAAGAGATGAACTAGGGTTTGAGAGGTGATGGTGCTAGTGAAGATGTTGATGGAGATTGACCCTCTCCTGATGAGAGGATCATTGGTGATGACGTTGGTGATGATTTCCCCCTCCCAGAGGGAAGTGTCCCCGGTAGAACAGCTCTGCCAGAGCCCTAGATTGGTTCCGCCAAGGTTCCGCCTCGTGGCGGCGGAGTTTCGTCCCGTAAGCTTGCCCACGATTTTTTCTAGGGTAAAATCGATGATATAGCAGAAGATGGACACCGGAGGCCCACCAGGGGGACCCAGGAGATAGGGGGGCGCGCCCTATAGGGGGGGCGCGCCCCCTATCTCCTGGACAGGGTGTGGGCCCCCTGGTGTATTTCTTTTGCTCAGAAATTCTTATTAATTCCAAAAAGTTGTTTCGTGGAGTTTCAGGACTTTTAGAGTTGTGCAGAATAGGTTTCCAATGTTTGCTCCTTTTCCAGCCAGAATTCCAGCTGCCGGCATTCCCCCTCTTCATGGTAAACCTTGCAAAAATAAGAGAGAATGGCCATAAGTATTGAGATATAATGTGTAACAGCCGCCCATAATGCAATGAATATTGATATAAAAGCATGATGCAAAATGGACGTATCAACTCCCCCAAGCTTAGACCTCGCTTGTTCTCAAGCGGAAGCCGAAATCGAAAAATATGTCCACATGTTTAGAGATAGAGGTGTCGATAAAAAATAAAATACGGACATGAGGGCATCATTATCATTCTTATAACAGCACAAATATAGATTTCAATATATAATTTCTTATGCTCAAGTGACAATCAATTCACAATTTCAAGTATGGTTCAAAAACTTCATTGAGAACTAACAAACTATAATCTCAGTCATTGAAGCAAACGTAATTTATCACAACATCAGAAAGAGTCAACAATGGAGCTTTTCAGCAAGTCCACATACTCAACTATCATATAGTCTTCTACAATTGCTAACACTCACGCAATACTTGTGGTTATGGAGTTTCAGACAGACACTGAGAAAGATAGGGGCTTATTATGTTGCCTCCCAACGTATTCACCTTTAGGTGATGTCAACAATAATAGCCCATGCTAATGAACATCCAATTGGATATGTATATCACGATCTTTCAAACACGAAGAGCTTGCCAAAGGATAAAATGAAAAAGGGAAAGGTGGAGATCACCTTGACTCAAGCACAAAATAAAAACAACATAAAGTAAGAACATGAAGTAAAAGATAGGCCCTTCACAGAGGGAAGCAGAGGTTATCATGCGCTTTTAGGGTTGGATACACAAAATCTTAGTACGAAAGAACGTCACTTTATATGTCACTTGTGTATGGACCTTTATTATGCAGTCCGTCGCTTTTATTGCTTCCATAACAAGATTGTATAAAGCTTATTTTCTCCGCACTAATAAGTCATGCATATTTAGGGAGCAATTTTTATTGCTTGCACCGATGACAACTTACTTGAAAGATCTTACTCAATCCATAGGTAGATATGGTGGACTCTCATGGCAAAACTGGGTTTAAGGGTATTTGGAAGCACAAGTAGTATCTCTACTTGGTGCTGGGAATTTGGCTAGCATGAGGGGGAAAGGCAAGCTCAACATGTTCGGAAGGTCAATGACAACATACTTTAACTGAGATGTGAGAAAACATAAACCATTACGTTGTCTTCCTTGTCCACCGTCAACTCTTTTAGCATGTCATACTTAATGAGTGCTCACAATCATAAAACATGTCCAAGATAGTGTATTTATATGTGAACCTCTCTTCCCTTATTACTTCCTATTAATTGCAACGATGACCAAAACTACGTTCATCAACTCCCAACAATTTTTATGCCTCATACTTTCTATGTGTGAAGTTATCACTATCCACAAGATCAATATGAACTCTTTTATTATTTCTGCTTTCTCAAGATCATAGCACATAGCAAATCCCTTGACTCAACACTAATCTTTATTATAAATAGCTCACGGACTCGATTACAAAAATAGATCATTAAGCAAAACACAAAACTACTTGCTATCAAAACTTCAATCTACTAGATCAAGATACTACTAAAAGGATCGAACTAAATAAAGCGGTAAAGATAGGAGTGTGATGGTGATACGATACCGGGCACCTCCCCCAAGCTTGGCGGTTGCCAAGGGGAGTGCCCATACCCATGTGATTATGTCCTCGGAGGTGGTGAAGTAGGAGTTGTTGATGATGTAGGCTTGTCGTCCATCTTCCAAGGCATAGGCTCACCATCATAGAAGGATGATCAAGTCTCCGGGATCCTTAAATCTGCAGCCAAACTCATTCTCTTGAATCTATATTCATACTCACAGTTCTGGTTCTGCAGGTCATAGATCTGGGCTTGGAGGTGCTCGATTTTCTCTTGAAGCTTGAAGATGGTCTCCCCAATGACTTTGGCATCCAGCTTGTGGTTATGGGTGAACTCCGTGATCATCATCTGGTTGGTGTTGAGTCCACGCTCCACCATCCCTTGGCACTTGAAAACTTGCTGCTCCACGGCTTTGAGCTTTGTCTCCACGCTCCCGGTACGCCTTGGTCCCTCCACATCGCGGATGTGCAGCACCCCCTAGAGGAGAATACATGTAGTCGACGTTCACATGACACCACTACAGGAGAAGACAACATACATCTCATCAAAATATCGAACGAATAGCAAATTCACATGACTACTAATAGCAAGACTTCACCCATGTCCTCAGGAACAAACGTAACTACTCACAAAGCATATTCATGTTCATAATCAGAGGTGTAATAATATGCATTAAGGATCTGAACATATGATCTTCCACCAAGTAAACCAATAAGTATCAACTACAAGGAGTAATCAACAATACTAGCAACCCACAGGTACCAATTTGTGGATTTGGATACAAGAGATGAACTAGGGTTTGAGAGGTGATGGTGCTAGTGAAGATGTTGATGGAGATTGACCCTCTCCTGATGAGAGGATCATTGGTGATGACGTTGGTGATGATTTCCCCCTCCCGGAGGGAAGTCTCCCCGGCAAAATAGCTCTGCCAGAGCCCTAGATTGGTTCCGCCAAGGTTCCGCCTCGTGGCGGCGGAGTTTCATCCCGTAAGCTTGCCCATGATTTTTTCCAGGGTAAAAGCGATGATATAGCAGAAGATGGACACCGGAGGTCCACCAGGGGGCCCAGGAGATAGGGGTGCGCCCTATAGGGGGCGCGCCCCCCTGTCTCCTAGACAGGGTGTGGGCTCCCTAGTGTATTTCTTTCGCTCAGAAATTCTTATTAATTCCAAAAATTTGTTTCGTGGAGTTTCAGTACTTTTGGAGTTGTGTAGAATAGGTTTCCAACGTTTGCTCCTTTTCCAGCCAGAATTCCAGCTGCCGACATTCCCCCTCTTCATGGTAAACCTTGCAAAAATAAGAGAGAATGGCCATAAGTATTGAGATATAATGTGTAATAGCAGCCCATAATGCAATAAATATTGATATAAAAGCATGATGCAAAATGGACGTATCAGTCATCATCATCAACCATCCTCCATTAACAATTCCATGATGCTCGCCACCGGGAGTGAGTAATTCCCTCATAGGCTTCCTAGACGGTGATGGGTTGGATGATATTTGTCATGTAATTGAGTCAATTTGTTAGGGCTTGATCCCTAATATCCACTATGTTCTGTGATTGATGTTGCTACGACTTTGCTATTCTTAATGCTTGTCACTAGGACCGAGTGCCATGATTTCATATCTGAACCCTTTATGCTTTCATGAATATATTTGAGTTATTGATCCTATCTTGCAAGTTGTATGCACCTATTATGTGTTATGATCCACATACTCCAAGGTGACAATAATTGGAAATCTTTCCGATGATTACCGTAGTTTGAGGAGTTCATGTATTCACTATGTGCTAATGGTTTGTTCCAGTTCTCTATTAAAAGGAGGCCTTAATATCCCTTAGATTTCCTTATGGACCCCGCTTCCACTGGAGGGTAGGACAAAAGATGCCATGCAAGTTCTTATTATAAGTGTTGGGTTTCGTAGTAATTTCAAAAAATTTCCTACGCACACGCAAGATCATGTGATGCATAGCAACGAGAGGAGAGAGTGTTGTCTACGTACCCACGCAGACCGACTGCGGAAGCGTTGACGCAACGTAGAGGAAGTAGTCGTACGTCTTCCCGATCCAACCGATCAAGCACCGAAACTACGGCACCTCCGAGTTCGAGCACACGTTCAGCTCGATGACGATCCCCGGACTCCGATCCAGCAAAGTGTCGGGGAAGAGTTCTGTCAGCACGACGGCGTGGTGACGATCTTGATGAACTACAGCAGCAGGGCTTCGCCTAAACTCCGCTACAGTATTATCGAGGAATATGGTGGCTGGGGGCGCCGCACACGGCTAAGGAATAGATCACGTGGATCAACTTGTTGTCCCTTTGGTGCTAGCCCTGCCCCTCTATTTATATGTTGAGCCCCGGGGTCGAAACTTGGAGCAAAAGCCTCCTCAAAGTCGGTTTTGCCCGAAAGGCAAGAGTCCCACTCGGACTCCAGGACCAAACGCCACAATCCTTGGCGTCTGGCCCAGACGCCATGGGCCTCGGCGTCTGGCCCAGGGCCAGACGCCAGGGTCTCCGGCGTTTGGCCCCCTGGCCTCCGCAAAACTCCTTTTGCACCGACCTAAAGCCTCATGGGCTTGACCCCTTGGCCTAACCATATCATCCAATATATGAATCTTTACGTCTCGACCATTTCGAGACTCCTCGTCATGTCCCCGATCTCATCCGGGACTCCGAACTCCTTCGGTACATCAAAACATGTAAACTCATAATATAACTGTCATCGTAACCTTAAGCGTGCGGACCCTACGGGTTCGAGAACAATGTAGACATGACCGAGACACGTCTCCGGTCAATAACCAATAGCGGGACCTGGATGCCCATATTGGCTCCTACATATTCTACGAAGATCTTTATCGGTCAGACCGCATAACAACATACGTTGTTCCCTTTGTCATCGGTATGTTACTTGCCCGAGATTCGATCGTCGGTATCCAATACCTAGTTCAATCTCGTTACCGGCAAGTCTCTTTACTCGTTCCGTAATACATCATCTCACAACTAACATATTAGTTGTAATGCTTGCAAGGCTTATGTGATGTGTATTACCGAGAGGGCCCAGAGATACCTCTCCGACAATCGGAGTGACAAATCCTAATCTCGAAATACGCCAACCCAACATCGACCATTGGAGACACCTGTAGTACTCCTTTATAATCACCCAGTTACGTTGTGACGTTTGGTAGTACCCAAAGTGTTCCTCCGGTAAACGGGAGTTGCATAATCTCATAGTCATAGGAACATGTATAAGTCATGAAGAAAGCAATAGCAACATACTAAACGATCGGGTGCTAAGCTAATGGAATGGGTCATGTCAATCAGATCATTCTACTAATGATGTGACCTCGTTAATCAAATAACAACTCATTGTTCATGGTTAGGAAACATAACCATCTTTGATTAACGAGCTAGTCAAGTAGAGGCATACTAGTGACACTTTGTTTGTCTATGTATTCACACATGTATTATGTTTCCGGTAAATACAATTCTAGCATGAATAATAAACATTTATCATGATTATAAGGAAATAAATAATAACTTTATTATTGCCTCTAGGGCATATTTCCTTCAGTCTCCCACTTGCACTAGAGTCAATAATCTAGTTCACATCGTCATGTGATTTAACACCAATATTCATATCTGTATATGATTAACACCCATAGTTCACATCATCATGTGACCAACACCCAAAGGGTTTACTAGAGTCAATAATCTAGTTCACATCGCTATGTGATTAACATCCAAAGAGTACTAAGGTGTGATCATGTTTTGCTCGTGAGAGAAGCTTAGTCAACGGGTCTGTCACATTCAGAGCCGTATGTATTTTGCAAATATTCTATGTCTACAATGCTCTGTACGGAGCTACTCTAGCTAATCGCTCCCACTTTCAATATGTATCCAGATTGAGACTTAGAGTCATCTGGATCAGTGTAAAAGTTTGCACTGATGTAACTTTTACAACAAACTCTTTTATCACCTCCATAATCGAGAAACATCTCCTTAGTCCTTACTAAGGATATTCTTGACCAATGTCCAGTGATCTACTCCTAGATCACTATTGTACTCCCTTGCCAAATACAGAGCAAGGTATACAATAGGTCTGGTACAAAGCATAGCATACTTTATAGAACCTATGACTGAGGCATAGGGAATGACTTTTCATTCTCTTTCTATTTTCTGCTGTGGTCGGGATTTGAGTCTTACTCAATTTCATACCTTTGCAACACAGGCAAGAACTCTTTCTTTAACTGTTCCATTTTGAACTATTTCAAAATCTTGCCAAGGTATGTACTCATTGAAAATCTTATCAAGCGTCTTGATCTATCTCAATAGATCTTGATGCTCAATATATAAGTAGCTTTTTACTGAGGTCTTTTCTTTTTAAAGAACTCCTTTAAAACACTCCTTTATGCTTTGCAGAAAAATTCTACATCATTTCTGATCAACAATATGTCACTCACATATACTAATCAGAAAGGCTGTAGTGCTCCCACTCACTTTATTGTAAATACAGGCTTCATCGTAAGTCCATATAAAACTATATGCTTTGATCAACTTATCAAAGCGTATATTCCAACTCCGAGATGCTTGCACCAGTCCATAGATGGATCGCTGGAGCTTGCACATTTTGTTAGCACCTTTAGGATTGACAAAACCTTCTGGTTGCATCATATACAACTCTTCTTTAATAAATCCATTAAGGAATGCAGTTTTGACATCCATTTGCCAGATTTCATAAAATGTGGCAATTGCTAACATGATTCAGATAGACTTAAGCATCGATACGAGTGAGAAAACCTCATCGTATTCAACACCTTGAACTTGTTGAAAAACTTTTGCAACAAGTCGAGCTTGGTAGATAGTAACACTACTATCAGTGTCCGTCTTCCTCTTGAAGATCCATTTATTTAACATGGCTTTGCTGATCATCGAGCAAGTCAATCAAAGTCCATACTTTGTTGTCATACATGGATCATATCTCAGATTTTATGGCCTCAAGCCATCTCGCGGAATCTGGGCTCATCATCGCTTCCTCATAGTTCGTAGGTTCATCATGGTCTAGTAACATGACTTCCAGAACATGATTACTACACCACTCTGGTGCAGATCTTACTCTGGAAGACCTACGAGGTTCTGTAGTAACTTGATCTGAAGTTTTATGATCAATATCATTAGCTTCCTCACTAATTGGTGTATTTGTCACAGGAACTGATTTCTGTGATGAACTACTTTCCAATAAGGGAGCAGGTACAGTTACCTCATCAAGTTCTACTTTCCTCCCACTCACTTCTTTCGAGAGAAACTCCTTCTCCAGAAAGGATCCATTTTTAGCAACGAATATCTTGCCTCCGGATCTGTGATAGAAGGTGTACCCAACAATTTCCTTTGGGTATTCTATGAAGACGCACTTCTCCGATTTGGGTTCGAGCTTATCAGGATGAAACTTTTCCACATAAGCATCGCAGCCCCAAACTTTAAGAAACGACAACTTGGGTTTCTTGCTAAACCACAGTTCATATAGTGTCGTCTCAACGGATTTAGATGGTGCCCTTTTAACGTGAATGCAGCTGTCTCTAATGCATAACCCCAAAACGACAATGGTAAATCAATAAGAGACATCATAGATCGCACCATATCCAATAAAGCGCGGTTACGACGTTCGGACACACCATAACATTGTGGTGTTCCAGGTGGCGTGAGCTATGAAACTATTCCACATTGTTTTAATTGAAGACCAAACTCGTAACTCAAATATTCGTCTCCGTGATCAGATCGCAGAAACTTTATTTTTCTTGTTACGATGATTTTTCCACTTCACTCTGAAATTCTTTGAACCTTTCAATTATTTCAGACTTATGTTTCATCAAGTAGATATCCCCATATCTGCTCAAATCATCTTGTGAAGGTCAGAAAATAATGATACCTGCTGTAAGCCTTTCATCGGACCACATACATCGGTATGTATGATTTCCAACAAATCTGTTGCTTGCTTCATTGTTCCGGAGAACGGCGTTTTAGTCATCTTGCCCATAAGGCATGGTTCGCAAGCATCAAGTGATTCATAATCAAGTGATTCCAAAATCCCATCAGCATGGAGTTTCTTCATGCGCTTTACACCAATATGACCTAAACGGCAGTGCCATAAATAAGTTGCACTATCATTATTAACTTTACATCTTTTGGTTTCAATATTATGAATATGTGTATCACTAAGATCGAGATCCAATGAACTATTTTCATTGGGTGTGTAACCATATAAAGTTTTATTCATGTAAACAGAACAACAATTTATTCTTTTACTTAAATGAATAACCGTATTACAATAAACATGATCAAATCATATTCATGCTCAACGCAAACACCAAATAACACTTATTTAGTTTCAACACTAATCCCGAAATTATAGGGAGTGTGCGATGATGATCATATCAATCTTGGAACCACTTCCAACACACATCGTCACTTCACCCTTAACTAGTCTCTGTTTATTCTGCAACTCCCGTTTCGAGTTACTAATCTTAGCAACTGAACTAGTATCAAATACTTAGGATTTGCTATAAACACTAGTAAAGTACACATCAATAACATGTATATCAAATATACTTATGTTCACTTTGCCATCCTTCTTATCCGCCAATCACTTGGGGTGATTCCGTTTCCGGTGACCAGTCCCTTTGCAGTAGAAGCACTTAGTCTCAGGCTTAGGACCAGACTTGGGCTTCTTCACTTGAGCAGCAACTTGCTTGCCGTTCTTCTTGAAGTTCCCCTTCTTCCCTTTGCCCTTTTCTTGAAACTAGTGGTCTTATCAACCATCAACACTTGATGTTTTTCTTGATTTCTACCTTCATTGATTTCATCATCACGAAGAGCTTGGGAGTTGTTTCCGTTATCCCTTGCATATTATAGTTCATCACGAAGTTCTACTAACTTGGTGATGGTGACTAGAGAATTCTGTCAATCACTATCTTATCTGGAAGATTAACTCCCACTTGATTCAAGCGATTGTAGTACCCAGACAATCTGAGCACATGCTCACTAGTTGAGCGATTCTCCTCCATCTTTTAGCTATAGAACTTGTTGGAGACTTTATATCTCACAACTCGGGTATTTGCTTGAAATATGAACTTCAACTCCTGGAACATCTCATATGGTCCATGACGTTCAAAACGTCTTTGAAGTCCCGATTCTAAGCCGTTAAGCATGGTGCACTTAAACTATCAAGTAGTCATCATATTGAGCTAGCTAAATGTTCATAACGTTTGCATCTGCTCCTGCAATAGGTCTGTCACCTAGCGGTGCATCAAGGACATAATTCTTCTGTGCAGCAATGAGGATAATCCTCAGATCACGGATCCAATCCGCATCATTGCTACTAACATCTTTCAACACAATTTTCTCTAGGAACATATCAAAATAAACACAGGGAAGCAACAACGCGAGCTATTGATCTATAATTTGCAAAATACTACCAGGACTAAGTTCATGATAAATTTAAGTTCAATTAATCATATTACTTAAGAACTCCCACTTAGACAGACATCCCTCTAATCCTCTAAGTGATCACGTGATCCAAATCAACTAAACCATGTCCGATCATCACGTGAGATGGAGTAGTTTCAATGGTGAACATCACTATGTTGATCATATCTACTATATGATTCACGCTCGACCTTTCGGTCTCCGTGTTCCGAGGCCATATCTGTATATGCTAGGCTCGTCAAGTATAACCTGAGTATTCCGCGTGTGCAATTGTTTTGCACCCGTTGTATTTGAACGTAGAGCCTATCACACCCGATCATCACGTGGTGTCTCAGCACGAAGAACTTTCGCAACGGTGCATACTCAGGGAGAACACTTCTTGATAATTTAGTGAGAGATCATCTTATAATGCTACCGTCAATCAAAGCAAGATAAGATGCATAAAAAGATAAACATCACATGCAATCAATATAAGTGATATGATATGGCCATCATCATCTTGTGCTTGTGATCTCCATCTCCGAAGCACCGTCATGATCACCATCGTCACCGGCGCGACACCTTGATCTCCATCGTAGCATCGTTGTCGTCTCGCCAATCTTATGCTTTCACGACTATCACTACCGTTTAGTAATAAAGTAAAGCATTACATCGCGATTGCATTGCATACAATAAAGCGACAACCATATGGCTCCTGCCAGTTGCCGATAACTCGGTTACAAAACATGATCATCTCATACAATAAAATTCAGCATCATGCCTTGACCATATCACATCACAACATGCCCTGCAAAAACAAGTTAGACGTCCTCTACTTTGTTGTTGCATGTTTTACGTGGCTGCTACGGGCTTAAGTAAGAACCAATCTCACCTACGCATCAAAACCACAACGATAGTTTGTCAAATAGACTCCGTTTTAACCTTTGCAAGGACCGGGCGTAGCCATACTTGGTTCAACTAAAGTTGGAGAGGCAGTCGCCCGCAAGCCATCTCTGTGCAAAGCACGTCGAGGGAACCGGTCTCGCGTAAGCGTACGCGTAAGGTTGGTCCGGGTCGTCTCGTCCAACAATACCGCCGAACCAAAGTATGACATGCTGGTAGGCAGTATGACTTGTATCGTCCACAACTCACTTGTGTTCTACTCGTGCATATAACATCAACATAAATAACCTGGCTCGGATGCCACTGTTGGGTTTCGTAGTAATTTCAAAAAATTTCCTACGCACACGCAAGATCATGTGATGCATAGCAACGAGAGGAGAGAGTGTTGTCTACGTACCCACGCAGACCGACTGCGGAAGCGTTGACGCAACGTAGAGGAAGTAGTCGTACGTCTTCCCGATCCAACCGATCAAGCACCGAAACTACGGCACCTCCGAGTTCGAGCACACGTTCAGCTCGATGACGATCCCCGGACTCCGATCCAGCAAAGTGTCGGGGAAGAGTTCCGTCAGCACGACGGCGTGGTGACGATCTTGATGAACTACAGCAGCAGGGCTTCGCCTAAACTCCTCTATAGTATTATCGAGGAATATGGTGGCTGGGGGCGCCGCACACGGCTAAGGAATAGATCACGTGGATCAACTTGTTGTCCCTTTGGTGCTAGCCCTGCCCCTCTATTTATATGTTGAGCCCCGGGGTCGAAACTTGGAGCAAAAGCCTCCTCAAAGTCGGTTTTGCCCGAAAGGCAAGAGTCCCACTCGGACTCCAGGACCAAACGCCACAATCCTTGGCATCTGGCCCAGACGCCATGGGCCTCGGCGTCTGGCCCAGGGCCAGACGCCAGGGTCTCCGGCGTTTGGCCCCCTGGCCTCCGCAAAACTCCTTTTGCACCGACCTAAAGCCTCATGGGCTTGACCCCTTGGCCTAACCATATCATCCAATATATGAATCTTTACGTCTCGACCATTTCGAGACTCCTCGTCATGTCCCCGATCTCATCCGGGACTCCGAACTCCTTCGGTACATCAAAACATGTAAACTCATAATATAACTGTCATCGTAACCTTAAGCGTGCGGACCCTACGGGTTCGAGAACAATGTAGACATGACCGAGACACGTCTCCGGTCAATAACCAATAGCGGGACCTGGATGCCCATATTGGCTCCTACATATTCTACGAAGATCTTTATCGGTCAGACCGCATAACAACATACGTTGTTCCCTTTGTCATCGGTATGTTACTTGCCCGAGATTCGATCGTCGGTATCCAATACCTAGTTCAATCTCGTTACCGGCAAGTCTCTTTACTCGTTCCGTAATACATCATCTCACAACTAACATATTAGTTGTAATGCTTGCAAGGCTTATGTGATGTGTATTACCGAGAGGGCCCAGAGATACCTCTCCGACAATCGGAGTGACAAATCCTAATCTCGAAATACGCCAACCCAACATCGACCATTGGAGACACCTGTAGTACTCCTTTATAATCACCCAGTTACGTTGTGACGTTTGGTAGTACCCAAAGTGTTCCTCCGGTAAACGGGAGTTGCATAATCTCATAGTCATAGGAACATGTATAAGTCATGAAGAAAGCAATAGCAACATACTAAACGATCGGGTGCTAAGCTAATGGAATGGGTCATGTCAATCAGATCATTCTACTAATGATGTGACCTCGTTAATCAAATAACAACTCATTGTTCATGGTTAGGAAACATAACCATCTTTGATTAACGAGCTAGTCAAGTAGAGGCATACTAGTGACACTTTGTTTGTCTATGTATTCACACATGTATTATGTTTCCGGTAAATACAATTCTAGCATGAATAATAAACATTTATCATGATTATAAGGAAATAAATAATAACTTTATTATTGCCTCTAGGGCATATTTCCTTCAATAAGAACGTATGACTATATATGGAATACATGCCTACATTATATTGATGAATTGGAGATATTGTGTATCACTATAAGTTGTGACTGTTACATGATGAATATCATCCAACACAAATATCCATCACTGATGCAATGCCTACGCTTTTCTCATATTGACTTTTGCTAAGTTACTACTATTGTTGTTGTTGTTACAATCATTACAAAACTGCTTCTGTTACTGTTACCATTACTATTGCTACTGTTACCACTTCTATCAAACTATCATACTATTGTGCAACTAATTAAGCACTTTTCTGCCGATATTTAGTTCTCTTGGTGTGGTTGAATTGGCAACTCAACTGCTAATACTTACAAATATTCTTTGGCTCCCCTTGTGTTGAATCAATAAATTTGGGTGAAATACTTCCCTCGAAGACTGTCGCGATCCCCTATATTTGCGTGTTATCACTAGGCTATGTGCCTGAAAATGGAGTCTTGCCCTTCAACGATGAAAGAGCAACTCTAAAACTGTGATGTAGTGTCTATAATTTCCTTGATAATTGCAACATATGCCCCACATGTACCTTGCTTTATATCATTGACTACACCCTAACAATCTAATGCAATTCGCAGAGTGATAATGAGAGGTCAAGGGAAAGGGCCATAGATTCCCGACACGCTAACGTCTCCAGAGTAGCTATGTCTATGATACCTGAGCATCGTACAATTGAAGCACCAAAGTAGATACATGTAGAATAATGGCACACAACGCTGTCGACTCCATCATTGGACGCATGCGAGGCTGCGTCGTCCACTCTAATCTTGTCTATGCCTTGCTCTAGAGGGATCCACCTCGGACAAGGTTATTTTGTAACAAACGACCTTATAACAGTAGCCCTCTTTGGTTTGCATCCATTAAGCTCTTTGATGTATTGATGGCCCATAACTCTTTGATGTAAGAGTGTCGAACCCAACGAGGAGCAGAAGGAAATGACAATTGGTATTCAGCAAGGTATTCTCCACGAGTACTGAAAGTAGCGGTAATAGATAGTTTTGTATCAATATAATTTGTAACAAGTAACAAGCAGCAATAGTAACCAAGGTGCAGCAAGGTGGCCCAGTACTTCTATAGCAAAGGACAAACCGGAAAGTTCTCTTATAATGAGCAAAGCATTCTCGAGGGCACATGGGAATTGTCATCTAGTCACGTTCATCTTCTTTAGTTGATTCATGTTTGTTACTTTGACAGTTTAATACGTGGGTGGACCGGTGCTAAGGTGTTGTTCTTACTTGAACAAACAACTCTCTTGTGATTACCCCCTCTTGCAAGCATCCGCAACTACATAAGAAGAATTAAGATAAATCCTACCATAACATGCATATGGATCCAAATCAGCCCCTTACAGAATAACTCATAAACTAGGGTTTAAGCTTTTGTCATTCTCGCAAGCCATCATCTACTTATTACTTGAAAATTCCTTCCCTTAGGCCAAAATATGGTGAAGTTTCATGTAGTCAATGTTCACATGACTCCACTAAAGGAAGAACAACATACACATCATCAAAATATCAAATGAGTACCAACTTCACATGATTACTTATAACAAGACTTCTCCCATGTCCTCAAGAACAAAAGTAACTACTCATAAATCATATCCATGTTAAATATTAGAGGGCTATTGAATATTCTTAAGGATCTGAACATATAATCTTCCACCAAATAAACCAACTAGTATCAACTACAAGATGTAATCAACACTACTAGCAACCCACATGTACCAATGAGGTTTTGGGACAAACATTGAATACAAGAGATGAACTAGGGTTTGAGTTGAGTTGGTGTTGGTGAAGATATTGGTGAAGATTGGTCCTCCCATGATGAGAGGATAGTTGGTCATGTTGATGGCTTTGATACGTCTCCGTCATATCTACTTTTCCTAAGGCTTTTCCTCTTGTTTTGGACTCTAATTTGCATGATTTGAATGAAACTAACCCGGACTGACACTGTTTTCAGCAGAACTACCATGGTGTCATTTTTGTGCAGAAATAAAAGTTCTCGGATTGGACCGAAACTTCGCGAGGAATTTTTATACAATAAAAGATAATTTCTGGAGCCAAGAACCGCCGAAGGGGGCACCTGGGTGGGCAAAACCCACCAGGGCGCCCCCCCCCTTAGGCGTGCCCAGGTGGGTTGTCCCCACCTGGTGGCCTGACAGACTTCAACCCTCATACTACAAAATCACATTTTCAAAGAAAAAAATTGGGGAGAAAGAATTATCGCGTTTCACGAGATGGAGCCGCCGCCACCTCCTGTTCTTCCTCGGGAGGCCAGATCTGGAGTCCATTTGAGGATCTAGAGAGGGGGATCTTCGATATTCGTCATCACCAACCCTTCTCCATCGCCAATTCCATGATGCTCCCCGTCGGGAGTGAGTAATTCCTTCGTAGGCTCACTGGTCGGTGAGGAGTTGGATGAGATTCATCATGTAATTGAGTTAGTTTTGTTAGGCTTGATCCCTAGTATCCATTATGTTCTGAGATTGATGTTGCTATGACTTTGTCATGCTTAAAGCTTGTCACTTTGTGCCCGGGTGCCATGATTTCAGATCTGAACAGTTTATGTTATCACCATTATATCTATGTTCTAGATCCGATATTGCAATTTATAGTCACCTACTATGTGTTATGATCCGCAAACCCCGGAGTGACAGAAGTCGGGATACTTTCCGGCGATGACCGTAGTTTGAGGAGTTCATGTAGTCACTATGTGTTAATGTTTTGCTCCGGTTCTCTATTAAAAGGAGGCCTTAATATCCCTTAGTTTCCAGTTTGACCCCGCTGCCATGGGAGGGTAGGACAAAAGATGTCATGCAAGTTCTTTCCATAAGCACGTATGACAATTTACGGAATACATGCCTACATTATATTTATGAACTAGACCTAGTGCCGTATCGCCCTAGGTTATGACTGTTATATGATGAATATCATCCAACGAATTCACCGATCCAATGCCTACGAATTTCTCTTATGTTGTTTCTGCTAAGTTACTACTGCTACTGTCACTATTGCACTTGCTACAAAATTATTGCTATCACTGTTACTGTTACTATTGATGTTTCTACTACTATCAAAACTATCATACTACTTTGCTACTGATCACTTTGCTGTAGATAATTAATCTCCGGGTGTGGTTGAATTGACAACTCAACTGCTAATACTTGCAAATTTTCTTTGGCTCCCCTTGTGTCGAATCTATAAATTTGGGTTGAATACTCTACCCTCGAAAACTGTTGCGATCCCCTATACTTGTGGGTTATCAGGACCTTTTTCTGGCGCCGTTGCCGGGGAGCATAGCTATATTTGTTGAAGTCACTTGGGATTATTATCAAATTATAATTATGAAGAATCTGAAGGATGCTAAGACTAAGATTTTCCCTCCAAGACGAGGGGGGGTAAGGAACTGCCACCTAACTCTACACTTGATTCACCTTCTGTTATAAGTAGACTTGCAACACCACCACATGCTATTAATCCTGATATGTCGCAAGTTATTGATGACGCTACTTCTACTATGAATGATACTCATGATGATGCTAGTACCTTGCTTGATGATAATGTGCCACTAGGTGAATTTCTTGATGAACAACTTGCTAGGACTAAAGCTTTTGAGAATGTTGAAACTGATGAAATTGTTGAAACTGATGAAGAGCTTGAAACTAAAAATCTTGAAACACCTATTAGACCTACTTCTCCTAGATATGAATTGACGAAGGTACCGAAAGGTTATGTTATGGATGAGGAGACAACTAGAGACTTTCTTGCTTGCAATGATAGGGATGATCTTAAGAAATTATTATGCAGGCTGAAAGAAAAATGTTTGAATGCTAGAATGAAATGTGTTCCTAAGTTTGCTACTTAACCTATCTTTTTTGATGATAAGGATTATGAATTCTCTGTCGATCCAGAGTTAATTACTTTGGTTCGATCTGACCCTTTACATGGTTATGAAACTGAAACTGTTGTGGCACATCTTACTAAGCTGAACGACATAGCCACTCTTTTTGCTGATGATGAGAAAATTTGCTACTATCATATTCTCAAATTATTTCCATTCTCATTAAAGGGTGATGCTAAGACTTGGTATAATACTCTTGCTCCTGGTTGTGTGCGTAGTCCCCAGGATATGATTTATTGCTTCTCTGAAAAATAGTTTCCTGCTCATAAGAAACAAGCTGCCTTACAGGATATATTTAACTTTATGCAAATTGAAGAAAAGAGTCTCCCACAAGCTTGGGGGGAGGGGCTTCTCCAATTGCTTAATGCTTTGCCTGTTCATCCTCTTAAGAAAAATGAAATACTTGATATCTTCTATAATGGACTAACCGATGCTTCTAGGGACTTCCTAGATCGTTGTGCTGGTTCTGTTTTCAGGGAACGAACTATTGGACAAGCTGGGGAATTATTGAATAATATCTTGAAAAATTATGATGATTGGACTCTTCGTGAACCAGCACATAAATCCACTCCAAAGAAGAGGGGTATATTATATCTCAGTCCTGAAGATATGCAAGAGGCAAAGAAATATATGAAGGAGAAAGGAATTAAAGCCGAGGATGTCAAAAATTTACCTCCTATTGAAGAAATACATGGGCTTGATACACCACCACCACCTAAGGTGGTATAGGTAAATTATTTAATGAAATTCAATGACAATGACAATCCTTACAATATGCATCCTAGTCAATGCCTTTATGAGTTTGATAACTACATTAGAAAGCAAGATCACTTCAATGAAAATGTTATGAAACAATTGGAATACAATTCCGATATGATTGATCGCTTGAGTGACTTGTTATTTAGAATTACCATTGATGTTAGAGGTGTAGGAAAACATGCCTCTATGGTTCAAACTCAATTAGAACAAGTTGCTAAATCTCAAAGAGAATTCTTGATGAAATGAACAATAATATCAATGATCATGTTGTTAGAGTAATGATTAGAGGAGGTAGAATGACTCAGGAACCACTTTTTCCCGAGGGACACCCTAAAATAATTGAACAAGACTCTCAAAGAGTTAACACTGATGCACCTAGTCCTTCTAAAAAGAAAAGGAAGAAGAAAATTTATAGGAATTTGCATGCCGCTAGTGAACCTGAAATAGAAAAACCTCTTGATAATGATAATGAAGTCTCTATCTCTGATGCTGAAACTCAATCTGGTAATGAGCACTCACCTTCTAATAATGAAAAGGATAATTATGAGGTTCATGAAGTCACTCAAGCAAATAATAAAGAACCAGAAAATGATGTTGAAATTGAACTAGTTGTTGATCTTGATAACCCACAACCCAAGAATAAAAGATATGATAAAAAAGACGTTGTTGCTAGAAAACATGGTAAGGAAAGAGAATCATGGGTTCAGAAACTATGCCCTTTCCACCTAAATCAACTAAGAAGAAGGATGATGAAGAATTTGAATGATTTGCTGAAATGCTTAGGCCAGTCTTTTTGCGTACCCACTTGACTGATATCTTGAAAATGCCTCCTTATGCAAAATACATGAAAGACATCATCACCAATAAGAGAAAAATACCGGAAGCTGAAATCTCCACCATGCTTGCAAATTATTATTTTAAGGATGGAGTACCTAAAAAACTCGGAGATCCAGGAATACCAACTATACCTTGCTCCATCAAAACTATGTGAAAACTGCTTTGTGTCATTTAGGAGCTGGTGTTAGTGTTATGCCTTTATCTTTACATAAAAGACTTGATTTGAATAACTCACACCTACCGAAATATCTTTGCAAATGGCTGACAAATTAACTGCCATACCTATCGATATTTGTGAGGATGTGCCCGTTGTTGTTGCAAACATTACTATCTTAACTGACTTTGTTATACTTGAGATGCCCGAGGACGACAACATGTCGATTATCCTTGGTAGACCCTTTTTGGATATTGTAGGGGATGTTATTGATTGTAATAAAATCAAGGTCACTTTTTGTATCAATGGTAATGAGCGTACGGTGCACTTCCCGAAAAAATAATTTCAAGTTAATGATATTAATGTTATTGAAAAATCTCCGACAATCACTATTGGAAGTTTTCAACTACCTCTACTGCAGCGACTGACCTCAAACGGTCAAGCCTCTGTGTATCTGTGCCATCCCTGGATCAGTATGCTGGCACACACAGTACATCAATGTGTATATCAAAGTGCAATCACATGTATAAATAACGTAAAATGTATATATACCTTATAAGTCTCAGCAGAAACAAATAATCGGGTGTGGAGTCCCATCAATGCCATCGGCAGGTTGGGTTTAGAACGTAACCTTGTATCGTAACTCTTACTCGTCGAAGAAAAAATCTTCAACATGATACATTGCAGTCGTGTAGGTCACTACATTGGATGTACCGGCAAGATCACTGTAAGAAAAACAGATGATAAAACTATAGTATATGCAATATGGCTTTGCGGATCTGTTTCTAAGTTGTTTTACATAAAAGCTGGTTTTATTTTCCGTACATCAAGGGAATAACAGGAGTTTGTACTACAAAGTTTTCTACCATGACATGGTTCCGCCAACCAATGTCTCATAGCCCAAAATCATCATAAGTTGCCCACAATTAAGTTATCAATCCGGTGTTGAGAGTTCCGAGATAGATCCAAGTCCAGATGCTCAAATTGTCCGTAACCAGGGACACGGCTAATCAATTAGGTTTTAACCCTCTGCAGAGGTTTGTACACTTTACCCGTAAGATACGATCCCTCTTTTTACGTACTCGCACTTCAGGGTGTTTGAGAACAAGACGACCGAAACATGGTCATCCATCACCGAGAATATCCAACATTTTGCATTCGTCTCTCTGACGTTGTTAAGAATCTCGCCAGATCAGGGTCATGCAGCGCCCACACACAACGTGCGACATTGCAATGTAACAAAGAGTGCTTCCAAGAGCCCTTTGCACCACAAAGACCGCAACTAGTGATTGTGGACATGTTTCTGTGATGTAAAAAATGAGTAGTTGAAAGTGATTGTTGTGCTAGCCTCCATAGAATTTTTTTTAATCTTTGATGGAACATCCACTTCCACATCTTACACCATGACTTATGTACGTTAGATGAGTCGGAAGTATCTAGGCGCCCCTCTAACCAGGCTTCCCATCTTAGTTTTGTGGCGACCAACATACGATACTCCGATCGGACAATGAAACCGCCATTTTGTTCATGTACCCAAGACCAGAAGTCCTCCTTCTATTTCGTGCATAGTGGGATTGTGTGGATGATGTCCGCGTGCGTGGGCAAAAGAGCTTCGGCTAGGACTATGATGTTCCACTATCCATTGGTTGTTATCATGTCGACCGCCCGTTGTGAGGGGTCATTAACTCGGCTGATAATTGGTCACGTGTTGGTGGGTCGTGGAATCTAGTTATGTTGCCATATGTTCATGGTCATTCCGTCCCCAATGCGCCGCATTATACCCTGAGCGAGGTTGACGTCCATCAAGGATAACTCGCCATATTTGTGAGGGTGATCCACCTAGCTCGGCCCGCAGAAAATCAACAGAGGGGAAATATTTTGCTTTTAGTTTCCTTGCACTTTGAGAATTTGGGTTCATAAGAACACGCCGTGCCTACCATGCCGGGAATGCAAGATTAAATAGCTCAGTATATCGAAATCCCATTCCATCACAATGCTTTGGCCTGGTCATCATGCTCCAAGAAACCCAACTCAAGTTTCTCTGCCTTTCCTTGCTTCCCCACCAAGATTTACGAATTAAAGAATTAATGTGTCCGCACAACCCAAAACCTAGTTTGAAGCGAAAAAAGTCTAAAACAAACCTTAAATTTGTAGACGAAAGCTAAATCACACCCTGAACTTTAAATCCCAAAAATTGGCAATCTGAACTTATCAACCCTGGTCTATTTTTAACCTTGAGAGTGTTTAGCTTGTATTCGCTGAGTCTGGTCGTCCCACTAGTGCAGTCGCTCTAGCTGTAGGTTCACTCGCTCTGCTCTATCTTTTTTTTCTTTTCCCTTTTTCGTTTAGCTTTTCTTTGATATTTCATCGGTTTTCTTCGATTTTCTTATTTCCTTCATTATACTTTATGTTTTCACTAGTTTTTTATTTTTCTTTCTTTGTTCTATTTTTTGTTTTATTTTGTTTCTTGATTTTCTTTGTATTTTTTATGTTATTTTTTTCTTTTTTTGGTTTTAATTGGTTTTGTTTTTGACACATGTCTACTTTTTCTCAGTACACAATGTACATTTTTGGCGCACACATGTAATATCTTTTTAATAAACTTTGGATATTTTTCAAATAAATTATGTATATTTTTAAAATCCATGTTTTCAGCACTTTTTTGAACACGGTAACATTTTTCGTAATAAATGTTGTACATTTCTTAATGAAAATAGACATATTTCAAACTTCCCTAAAATACTTCCTGAAAAAAATTCCCGAAAAACATAATTTTTAATACACTTTGGACAGTTTTCAAATATATTATTTACATTTTTAAAAAATACATGTTTTCAGCCATTTTTTGAATGCATGGTAACCTTTTTTGAAATAGATGTTGTACATTTTCTTAATGATAATAAAACATAATTTTAAACTTCCCTAAAAAACTTTCTAAAAAAACTTCCATAAAAACATATTTTGAATACATAATAACCTTTTTTTGAACTTCTCTGAAAAACTTCTTCAAAAAAAACTTCACTAAAATACAGGTAGCCACTCGCCGTGACGATAGATAGCGCGGCCTATATAAGACCACACAAAAACGTTCATATATAATTTATAGAAAAACAAAATATTTCTCAAAAAAAATTGTGAAACAATTTTGAAATGCTGAGTTTTTCAACACACAAATAATTTACGAAATTACAAAAACCTTATTTTAAAAGTGTGACATAATTTTTGAAAATCCAAAACATTTTTCATAGCATGTGAAAAACTGTTGGAATTCTGAACATTTTTTGACAAATATGTTTTTTTAAATCACAAACAGTTTTTAAAAATGCGAATATAATTTCAAAATTCCAAACTTAACACAAAACAAATTGAATTTGTGCCAAAAAAAATAGGAAACAAGATCATTTTTAACTTCTGAACAATTTTAGAAATGCGCGAACATTTTTTAAACTTCACAAATTATTGTTGTGGTAAAATGGGTCGGCCCGAATTCTCGTCCATGAGAGTAGGAGGTTATACTGGTCAGGATTACAGTATTCCCAGTGTGCCAAACAGGTCTATGGTTCAAATAGACCAGGATTACATGTTCAGAGTGCCAATTTTCGGGATCCAAAGTTCAAGGTTTAATTTAGCTTCCGTCTAAAATTTTAAGATTTGTTTTGGACATTTTCCATTTGAAGCAGGACTGTCAAGTGTTCCTCCCCCGTTTCAAAGCAAGCCATGAGTTGGCAGTCCAAAGATACTTTTAGGCTGTGCCTGTGGTACTTTGCATCTTCATTGACGTTTTGGACGCGTCCCCACGTCGCCCTCCCGCTAGGGCGGCTCGGGTGAAAACCCTAGCCGCCGCCGCCGGGCACGTCCATCCTCCCCCTCCCCTCCGCCGCCGCTAGAGGAGGTCGCCGGGCAAAGCCCCAGACGGCTGATGGCGGTGGCGGAGGCTCTCTTCCCTCCCGCGCCACATAAGGTGAGGCGGGTCACCCATGGCACCGGAGTGCTCTTCCCCGATATGCGTCGCGGCGGCACGTTAGGCGACGGTGCAAGGCGGCGACGTGGTGTTGGGCGGGTGATACGTCTCCGTCGTATCTATAATTTTTTATTGTTCCATGCCAATATTATTCAACTTTCGTATACTTTTGGCAACTTTTTATACTATTTTTGGGACTAACATATTGATCCAGTGCCGAGTGTCAGTTCATTTTTGTTGCATGTTTTATGTTTCACAGAAACCCCATATCAAACGGAGTCCAAATGGGATAAAAACGGACGTAGATCATTTTTGGAATATTTATGATTTTTGGGAAGAAAAACCAACACGAGACGGTGCCCGAGGGGGCCACGAGGCAGGGGGCGCGCCCCAGGGGGGCAGGTGCGCCCCTGACCCTCATGGTCACCCCGTAAGGCGGTTGACGCTCTTCTTTTGCCGCAAAAAGCTAATTTTCGGAGAAAAATCTGGGTGAAGGTTTCAATCCAATCGGAGTTACGGATCTCCGGATATATAAGAAACGGTGAAAGAGTAGAATCCGGAATGCAGAAACAGAGAGGGACAGAGAGACAGATCCAATCTCTAAGGGCTCTCGCCCCTCCCACGCCATGGAGCCAAGGACCAGAAGGGAAACCCTTCTCCCATCTAGGGAGGATGTCAAGGAAGAAGAAGAAGAAGGGGGCTCTCTCCCCCTTGCTTCCGGTGGCGCCGGAGCGCTGCCGGGGGCCATCATCATCACCGCGATCTACACCAACAACTTCACCGCCCTCATCACCAACTCTTCCCCCCTCTATGCAGCGGTGTAACCTCTCTTTTACCCGTCGTAATCTCTACTTAAAAACGGTGCTCAACGCTATATATTATTTCCCAATGATGTATGGCTATCCTATGATGTTTGAGTAGATCCGTTTTGTCCTATGGGTTAATTGGTGATCGTGATTGGTTTGAGTTGCATGTTTTATTATTGGTGCTGTCCTATTGTGCCCTCTGTGTCGCACAAGCGTGAGGGATTCCCGCTATAGGGTTGTCGTGGTGGGCGCACGACAGATGCCAAGGGATGGCTAAAGAGAGGAGGAGGCTCGAGGGCGTTGGTGGGCTCCAAAGGCGAGGTTGATATGCGCGGGCACGGGACGCCGGACATACCCAGGTTCAGGGCTCTCCGGAGAGATAACACCCCTAGTCCTGCCGAGTTTAGTTGGATGGTCGATAGTACAATGTTGCTCCTGGAGCTGTATGGAGGAGGAAGGAGGCTGGCCAAGGCTTGGGCTGCTCCTTCTCCCTGGTGTTGCTATGTGGTGGCTAGTCCTATGCTTGCCTGGGTCTCTCTTACATGTGTCTTGTGTCTAGCATGCCTCTGTAGGCGTGGGCTCCTGGGGGGTTTTATAGATCAACCACCCAGGGTTACAATGGTAATGTGCCGAGTCGGTGGGTCCGTATTGTCGGTGTCCGGAGCACCAAGGTGGGTACCGCTTGTGGGCTTGTGGTTCGCCAGGTTCCCCTAGGTGCGGGCCCCATGTTCCTAGGGGGACTGTGCGCTGTCTTGTCGATCATCATTGCGTGGCCGAGTTGAGCCGCGTACAGTGTTCTCCGTCAGGCTGCCGCTTGCTGTCGTCAGCGGTGAGGGAGGGAGCACTGTTGCCACGCTAGCCCTGGTCAGTGGGTAGGTAAGAGGCACTATTGCCACGTTCCGGCTGACCACAGGCATGGGCGGGAGCACTGTTGTCTTGGTCATCGGTGATTGAGGTCTTGTCCCATTGTACGGCCTGCATGGGACGGGAGTTGACCCGTGGCTGGGTTGTCGTGGACGCCACGGTGGGTTTGCTTGCTGAGGAAGCCATGGTTGCGCCGGGTTGAGTTGTCTTGCGCCGGCTGCTGCGGCCGGGTTGACGTACCTTGCCGAGTCGAGGGTCTTGGCCGGATTGCGAGCCTTGTCGGGTCGAGCGACCCGGCCAGGTGTGTGCCGGCTTGCGGGACGATGCGGGCCCTGCTATTTTTGAAATAGATCCGGGTTCCGTTGCCTGCCTTGGGTTCATCCCCCCGACAGTAGTCCCTGAAGCTTTGAAGGTCCACCGTCTTCAGATGAGTGGGCCTTCGCAGTTTCCCCCTTGAGCAAGACGGAATTTGCGAGCGCCGGGTCCGGCAACACCCACTGTGTGCCGGTTTTCTTGGAAACCGGATCGTGGCACCCCGGCCGTGGAGGGAACCGAGGAGTCCGTCGAATCTTGAGGCGATCCCTCGGGCTTCGTGCAGGTGCCACGTGGTGCCCGGAAGTTGGAGGGGCCTGACAGGCCACGCTGGTGACGGGACTGGGCGACGGGCTGGGGCCCGCCGCTGCGCGCCCTTGGCCCACGCGCATGGATTTATTGCAACGTCTGGGGGGCGGTTGCACTTCCCCGCGCAGTTAGTGCACGTGTACGTGCGCACTTATTGCGCGGTAGTGGAACGGGCGTGTGCACACGATCCCACTCCCCCACGTTTGAATCGGGGGTTATAAATTGAGGGGGGCAAGGGGGCGGCGGACATTATTCTCGCTCGTGCCCTCCTGTCCCCCTGTTCCTTCTCTGCCCCTTGCCACCGACGCACAGCTGCGCCCGCGGTGCCGAGCAGAGACCTCTCCATCGTCCTTCTTCTGACTTTCTCTTCCGGTGATGTCGCTGCCATCGGGCTCCTGGATGGGCTCGACCGTCACCACCGACGACATCACCTACCTTCGGTCTTCGCGGCGCCTGCCGCGGGAGATGGACGTTGGTGTCCGTCTGCCGTGCGGCGAGCAGAGGGCCCGGCCCGAGGGGCAGGAGCACGTCGTCTTCCTCACGCATTTCGAGCGTGGCTTCGGGCTGCCGGCGAGCACTTTCTTCCGCGTGTTCTTGGAGTTCTTCGGGCTCCAACCGCACCATCTTGGCGCCAGCGCCATCATCCAGCTCTTCGGCTTCGTGACCCTGTGCGAGGGGTACCTGGGGGTCGAGCCGACCATCGACCTCTGGGTGTGCTTCTTCTCCTTGAAGCAGCAGGGCCCGTCGGACGGGGAGTTCGCCGACTGCAGGGCCGCCGTCATCTTGAAACGGTCGGGGGCGGACTTCCCCAAGATCCCGCTCGAGGATTCTGCCAAGAAGTGGCAGAACTCCTTATTCTATGTCCGCAACCACGGTGCGGACCACATCAACCTTCCTCCCTTCGCCGTCACACTGCCGTGTGCGAAAACGAACTGGGGCTACTCGCTCCAGCGCCCGTCGCAGGAGATCGTCAACCTCTGCGAGCGGGTCACAGTGATGAGGACGTAGGAGGGGCTCACCGGCACCGACCTCCTTGCCGCGTTCATCACCCGCCGGGTTCTCCCGCTTCAGAGGTGCTCCTGCCTCATCGGCAGATGATCGGGCTTCAGGACCCCAACCAGATGGGGTCGACGCGGCTGTCTGCGGAGCAGGTCGCGCGAGGCGTGAACAACATCTCCAAGGCCAACCTTGGAGATGACTGGCGATACGGCAAGGCACCGTACAGCCAGGCGAACCCGGTGCCGCAGGTGAGCGCATGGTCTTCTTATTTTTCCTCCGCACATCTTCTCATTCGTCTTCACGCGTCACGGGAGATACTTCTGAACGCGAGCCGGCAGCCTTACGCCTGGGCTCCGTCGCAGGTGGCGCCGGTGGCACCAGAGGAGCCTGCGGCTCACGGCAGCGAGGAGGTGGCCGAGTCCGACGTTGGTGCTGGGCGTCGTGCGGGTAAGTCTTGATTCTTTTGCTTCTTCCTTTGTCTTGAATAGTTGGTTACGTCGTGGCACATGCGATGCTGACGCCGGTTGTTGGTGCAGCGGTGTTGGGTGGAGGAGGCGGTGAGGCGGGCGGAGCCGGGTTTTCGCATGGGGCGACGCCGAGCCGCCTGTACGGGAAAGACAGCATCGCGCCGCGACCCCGGGCCCCGAAGCGCACGGCTCAAAGTGCAACTATCCCTAGGTGGTTTTGGTAATTCATAACAACATATAGCTCATTGAGCTAATGCTATTCCAAGACTATTATTTCAGGAAGCTCAATGAATGGCATGGCATGGATGATGAAAGTGGATCCCTCAAAATATCAAGGACAAAGGATTGGCTCAAGCTCAAAAGCTCAAGACTCTACATTTTATATTTCAGTGATCCAAGATCACATTGAGTCTATAGGAAAAGCCAATACTATCAAGGAGGGATGAGGTGTTGCTTAATGAGCCTCTTGCTTCATGTGCTTAGTGATATGCTCCAAATACCCTCAACTACTTTCTCACATCCTCATTTGACCTAAACCTAAAGCCGAAATCAGTCACACTGATTCTTTCTATCCGGCGCCACCGAGTTCAAATGTCATAGCCACTGCCACAAACCCTAGGCAAAACGGTCTCACCGATAGGGATTTCGGTCTCACCGAGATGGGATTGTAATCTCTCTGTTTCCCTTCGTAATGTTTCGGTCTAACCGAAAAGAGCGATCGGTCCCACCGAGATTACAATGTAAACTCTCTGTTTCCGTTTTGTAACATTTCGGTCTCACCGAAAAGAGCAAATCGGTCCCACCAAGTTTACCTGGCCAACTCTTCGGTTAGCTAATTACCAAAATCGGTCTCACCGAGTTTGTGTAATCGGTCTCACCGAGATTACGTTATGCCCTAACCCTAACCATATCGGTCCTACCGAGTTGTATTCCGGTCCAACCGAAAATCCTAACGGTCACTAGGTTTACTAAATTGGTCTGACCGAGTTTTTTGATTCGGTCCCACCGAGATTTGTTGACTAGGTTTACTACACAACCTTCTTCTTGTAGACGTTGTTGGGCCTGCAAGTGCACAGGTTTGTAGGACAGTAGCAAATTTCCCTCAAGTGGATGACCTAAGGTTTATCAATCCGTAGGAGGCGTAGGATGAAGATGGTCTCTCTCAAACAACCCTCCAACCAAATAACAAAGAGTCTCTTGTGTCCCCAACACACCCAATACAATGGTAATTTGTATAGGTGCACTAGTTCGGCGAAGAGATGGTGATACAAGTGCAAAATAGATAGTAGATAAAGGTTTTTGGAATCTGAAAATATAAAAACAGCAAGGTAGCAAGCGATAAAAGTGAGCGTAAACGGTATTGCAATGATAGGAAACAAGGCCTAGGGTTCATACTTTCACTAGTGCAAGTTCTCTCAACAATAATAACATAGATAGATCATATAACAAGCCCTCAATATGCAACAAAGAGTCACTCCAAAGACACTAATAGCAGAGAAAAAACGTAGAGGTTATGGTAGGGTACGAAAACACCTGAAAGTTATTCTTTCAGATCGATCTATAAAAGAGTTCGTACTAGAATAACACCTTAAGACACAAATCAACCAAAACCCTAATGTCACCTAGATACTCCATTGTCACCTCAAGTATCCGTGGGCATAATTATACGATATGCATCACACAATCTCAGATTCATCCAACCAACATAAAAGTACTTCAAAGAGTGCCCCAAAGCTACTACTGGAGAGTCAAGAACGTGTGCCAACCCCTATGCATAGGTTCCCAATGTCACGAAACCCACAAGTTGATCACCAAAACATACATCAAGTGGCAACTGATATCCCATTGTCACCACAGATAATCACGGCAAGACATACATCAAGTGTTCTCATAAAGACTCAATCCGATAAGATAACTTCAAAGGGGAAACTAAATTCATCACAAGAGAGTAGAGGGGGAGAAACATCATAAGATCCAACTACAATAGCAAAGCTCGGGATACATCAAGATTGTGACATAGAGGGAACACGAGAGAGAACACGAGAGAGAGAGAGAGATCAAACACATAGCTACTGGTACATACCCTCAGCCCCGAGGGTGAACTACTCCCTCCTCGTCACGGATAGCGCCGGGATGATGAAGATGGCCTTTGGTGATGGGATCCCCCTCCGGCAGGGTGCCGGAACAGGGTCCCGATTGGTTTTTGGTGGCTACAGAGGCTTGTGGCGGCGGAACTCCCGATCTAGGTTCTGTTCTGGAAGTTTTTGGGTACGAGAGTATATATGGGTGCAGGGGGTACGTCGTAGGAGCTATGGGGGCCCCATGAGGCAGGGGTAGGGCAGCCCGTATCTCCCCTGACGTGCACTCCAAGTTCCCTGGGTTGCTTTGCTTCCAAAAATAACTTCTCTAGTTGATTTCGTTCTGTTTTGACTCCGTCTGATATTCCTTTTCCTCGAAACACTGAAATAGGCATAAAACAGCAAATCTGGGTTGGGCCTCCGGTTAATAGGTTAGTCCCATAAATAATATAAAAGTGGATAATAAAGCCCAATATTGCCTAAAACAGTAGATAAAGTAGCATGGAGCAATCAAAAATTATAGATACATTGGAGACGTATCAAGCATCCCCAAGCTTAATTCCTGCTCGTCCTCGAGTAGGTAAATGATAAAAAAGAATTGTTGATGCGGAGTGATACTTTGGCATAATTTCAATGTAAATCTTCTTAATTATGATATGAATATTCAGATCTGAAAGATTCAAGACAAAAGTTCATATTGACATAAAAATAATAATACTTCAAGCATACTAATCAAAGCAATCATGTCTTCTCAAAATAACATGGCAAAAGAAAGTTCATCCCTACAAAATCATATAGTTAGGCTATGCTTCATTTTCGTCACACAAAGATGTTCCCAACTTCTATACCCCCGATGACAAGCCAAGCAATTGTTTCATACTTAAATAATCTCAAACTTTTTCAACCTTCACGCAATACATGACCGCGAGCCATGGATATAGCACTATGGGTGGAATGGAATATGATGATGGGGATTGTGTGGAGAAGACAAAAAAGGTGAAAGTCTCATATTGACGAGGATAATCAACGGGCTATGGAGATGCCCATCAATTGATGTCAACATGAGGAGTAGGGATTGCCATGCAATGGATGCACTAGAGCTATGAATGCTCAACAAAAGAAAACTAATGGGTGTGCATCCAACTTGCTTGCTCACGAAGACCTAGGGCATTTGAGGAAGCCCATCGTAGGAATATACAAGCCAAGTTCTACAATGAAAAATTCCCACTAGTATAAAAAGGACAACTTATGAGACTCACTACATGAAGAACAAGGTGCTACTTTGAAGCACAATATATGAGACTCACTACATGAAGAACAAGGTATTATTTTGAAGCACAAGTGTGGAAAAAGAGATAGTAGCATTGCCCTTTTTTTTCTTTTTTTTGGGCCTTTCTTTTTTTTCTTTTTGGCCTTTCTCTTTTTTTTTGGGCAATGCTCTAATAATGATGATCATCACACTTCTACTGATTACAACACAAGGATTACAACTCGAAACTTAGAACAAGATATGACTCTATATGAGTGCCTCCGGCGGTGTACCGGGATGGTGCAATGAATCAAGAGTGATATGTATGAAAAATAATGCATGGTGGCTTTGCCACAAATATGATGTCAACTACATGATCATGCAATGGCCATATGACAAAAGTAATGTATGTCATGATGATGATGATGGAAGTTGCATGGCAATATATCTCGGAATGGCTATGGAAATGCCATAATAGGTAGGTATGGTGGCTGTTTTGAGGAAGATATAAGGAGGTTTATGTGTGATAGAGCGTATCATATCATGGGGTTTGGATGCACCGGCGAAGTTTGCACCAACTCTCAAGGTGAGAAAGGGCAATGCACGGTATCGAAGAGGCTAGCAAAGGTGGAAAGGTGAGAGTGCGTATAATCCATGGACTCAACATTAGTCAAAAGAACTCATATACTTATTGCAAAAATTTAGAAGTCATCAAAAATCAAGTACTACGCGCATGCTCCTGGGGGGATAGATTGGTAGGAAAAGACCATCGCTCGTCCCCGACCGCCACTCATAAGGATGCACAAGCCAGGTACACTTCATGTTTCAAATTTGTTACACAACTTTAACCATACGTGCATGCTACAGGACTTGCAAACTTCAACACAAGTATTTCTCAAATTCAAAATCACCCAACTAGCACAACTTTGATATTATCACCTCCATATCTCAAAACAATTATCAAACATCAAACTTATCTTAGTATTCAATTCACTCAAAAGAAAGTTTCACATATCTTGAATACCAAGTATATTAACATTAAGCAAATTACCATGCTATTAATGACTCTCAAAATAATCTAAGTGAAGCATGAGAGATCAATAGTTTCTTTAAAACAAATCCACCACCGTGCTCTAAAAGGTCTAAGTGAAGCACTAGAGCAAAAATTATCAAGCTCAAAAGATGCCTACCGGGGCATCCCCAAGCTTAGATGCTTGAAACTTCTTGAAATATTATCTTGGGGTGCCTTGGGCATCCCCAAGCTTGAGCTTTTGTGTCTCCTTAATTCATCTCATATCATGGTTTCTCTTCTTTTCTTATCAAAAGCTTCATTCACAACAAACTCAACAAGAACTCGTGAGATAGGTTAGTATAAACCAATGCAAAACCATATCATCTTCTACTATAACAAATTACTAAAATTATTACTCAACATTGAATACTAAATGCCTCTGCATATTTAATACTCCTATCCTCAAATAGAGTCATTAAACAAGCAAACATATGCAAACAATGCAACCATAACAGCAATCTGCCAAAACAGTACAGTCTGTAAAGAATGCAAGAGTAAAAATACTTCCCTGACTCCAAAAATTATGAACTAAAATTCCCACTGTAATAAATTTATCAGAGCTTAATATGCAAAAATATTCAACGTAATAATATTCTCTGACTTCTCTAGGGAATTTTTGCAACAGCGGTAAACTTTCTGTTTCCAAACAGCAACATGCAAACTAGCAAAATAAGCATGGCAAAGGCTATCCTTGACTTTTTTATTGAAACTAAAGATGCAAAACATTATTCTAACTAACAACAAGCAAAAACTAACAAGATAAAAATGACGCTCCAAGCAAAACACATATCATGTGGCGAATAAAAATATAGCTCCAAGTAAAGTTACCGATGAACGAAGACGAAAGAGGGGATGCCTTCCGGGGCATCCCCAAGCTTAGTTGCTTGGTTGTCCTTGAATATTACCTTGGGGTGCCTTGGGAATCCCCAAGCTTACTCTCTTGCCACTCCTTATTCCATAGTCCATCGAATCCTTACCCAAAACTTGAAAACTTCAACCACACAAAACTCAAAACAAACCTCGTAAGCTCCGTTAGTATAAGAAAATAAAACCACCACTTAGGTACTGTAATGAACTCATTCTAAATTCATATTGGTGTAATATCTACTGTATTCTAACATCTCTATGGTTCATACCACTTAATACTAGCATTAGATGCATCAAAATAAGCAAATAACACATAGAAAACAGAATCTGTCAAAAACAGAACAGTCTGTAGTAATCTGTATAAAACGTATACTTCTGGAACCCCAAAAATTATGAAATAAATTTCTGGACCTGAGCAATTTGTCTATTAATCATCTGCAAAAAGAATCAACCTAAAATCACTCCCCAGTAAAAAAAACTGGCAGCCACTCTCGTGAGCGCTAAAGTTTCTGTTTTTCACAGCAAGATCACATAAACTTCACCCAAGTCTTCCCAAAGGTTCCACTTGGCACTTTATTTAAACGAAAGCTATAAAACATGATTACTACAGTATCATAATCATGTGTACACACAAAAAACAGTATGGATAAATATTGGGTTGTCTCCCAACAAGCGCTTTTCTTTAATGCCTTTCTAGCTAGGCATGATGATGGCAATGATGCTCACATAAAAGATAAGAATTGAAACATAAAGAGAGCATCATGAAGAATATGACTAGCACATTTAAGTCTAACCCACTTCCTATGCATAGGGATTTTGTGAGCAAACAACTTATGGGAACGATAATCAACTAGCATAGGATGGCACAACAAGCATAACTTCAAGATTTTAAGCACATAGAGAGGAAACTTGACATTATTGCAATTCCTACAAGCATATGTTCCTCTCTCATAATAATTTTCAGTAGCATAATGAATGAATTCAACAATATAACCAGCACCTAAAACATTCTTTTCATGGTCTACAAGCATAGAAAATTTACTATTCTCAATATAAGCAAATTTCTTCTCATGAATAGTAGTGGGAGCAAATCAACAAAATAACTATCATGTGATTGAAAATTAAGATCAAGATGACACGTTTCATGATTATCATTATTCTATAAAGCATACATGTCATCACAATAGTCATCATAGATAGGAGGCATGCTTTCATCATAGTAAATTTGCTCATCAAAGCTTGGGGGACTAAAAATATCATATTCATCAAACATAGCTTCCCCAAGCTTGTGGCTTTTGCATATCATTAGCATCATGGATATTCAAGGAATTCATACTAACAACATTGCAATCATGCTCAACATTCACATATTTTATGCCAAGAATTCTATGTAATTCTTCTTCTAGTACTTGAGCACAATTTTCCTTTCCATCATACTCACGAAAGATGTTGAAAAGGTGAAGCATATGAGACCAACTTAACTCCATTTTTTTTGTAGTTTTCTTTTATAAAATAAACTAGTGCTAAAACAAGAAACAAAAATATTCGATTGCAAGATCTAAAGATATACCTTCAAGCACTCACCGCGCCAAAAAAGAGCTTAGTGACGGAGTATGAGTACCCTTTACCTAGCCTCCCCGGCAACGGCGCCAGAAAAGAGCTTGATGTGTACTACACAACCTTCTTCTTGTAGACGTTGTTGGGCCTGCAAGTGCACAGGTTTGTAGGACAGTAGCAAATTTCCCTCAAGTGGATGACCTAAGGTTTATCAATCCGTAGGAGGCATAGGATGAAGATGGTCTCTCTCAAACAACCCTGCAACCAAATAACAAAAAATCTCTTGTGTCCCCAACACACCCAATACAATGGTAATTTCTATAGGTGCACTAGTTCGGTGAAGAGATGGTGATACAAGTGCAAAATAGATAGTAGATAAAGGTTTTTGTAATCTGAAAATATAAAAACAGCAAGGTAGCAAGCGATAAAAGTGAGCGTAAACGGTATTGCAATGATAGGAAACAAGGCTTAGGGTTCATCCTTTCACTAGCGCAAGTTCTCTCAACAATAATAACATAGATAGATCATATAACAAGCCCTCGATATGCAACTAAGAGTCACTCCAAATACACTAATAGCGGAGAACAAACGTAGAGATTATGGTAGGGTACGAAACCACCTCAAAGTTATTCTTTCGGATCGATCTATAAAAGAGTTCGTACTAGAATAACACCTTAAGACACAAATCAACCAAAACCCTAATGTCACCTAGATACTCCATTGTCACCTCAAGTATCCGTGGGCATGATTATACGATATGCATCACACAATCTCAGATTCATCCAACCAACATAAAAGTACTTCAAAGAGTGCCCCAAAGCTACTACCGGAGAGTCAAGAACGTGTTCCAACCCCTATGCATAGGTTCCCAATGTCACGAAACCCGCAAGTTGATCACCAAAACATACATCTAGTGGCACATGATATCCCATTGTCACCACAGATAATCACGGCAAGACATACATCAAGTGTTCTCATAAAGACTCAATTAGATAAGATAACTTCAAAGGGGAAATTCAATTCATCACAAGAGAGTAGAGGGGGAGAAACATCATAAGATCCAACTACAATAGCAAAGCTCGGGATACATCAAGATCGTGCCATAGAGGGAACACGAGAGAGAACACGAGAGAGAGAGAGAGATCAAACACATAGCTACTGGTACATACCCTCAGCCCCGAGGGTGAATTACTCCCTCCTCGTCATGGATAGCGCCGGGATGATGAAGATGGCCTCCGGTGATGGGATCCCCCTCCGGTAGGGTGCCGGAACAGGGTCCCGATTGGTTTTTGGTGGCTACAGAGGCTTGAGGCGGCGGAACTCCTGATCTAGGTTCTGTTCTGGAAGTTTTTGGGTACAAGAGTATATATGGGTGCATGGGGTACGTCGGAGGAGCTACCGGGGCCCCACGAGGCAGGGGGCGCCCCCCCCCCCCACCCACGTGGGCAGCCCGTATCTCCCCTGACATGCACTCCAAGTTCCCTGGGTTGTTTTGCTTCCAAAAATAACTTCTCCAGTTGATTTTGTTCCGTTTTGACTCCGTCCGATATTCATTTTCCTCGAAACACTGAAATAGGCATAAAACAGCAAATCTGGGTTGGGCCTCCTGTTAATAGATTAGTCCCATAAATAATATAAAAGTGGATAATAAAGCCCAATATTGCCTAAAACAGTAGATAAAGTAGCATGGAGCAATCAAAAATTATAGATACGTTGGAGACGTATCAGGCGACTCGGACCTCGGCCTGGACCCGGACGACGCCTTGGCCTTGGCCTGGCGAGACAGGAACCGGGCCAAGGCGGAGCTGGAGGCGGCGTCGGTCCATGATTGGACCGACGCGGCGGCGGCATGGGCGCGAGGCGGCGTGGAGCCGGCCTGGCGCGATATGCCGGAGGGCACGATGGTGGCGGCGACGGTTTTTGAGCCGTCGACGGTGAGGGACCGCGGTCGCAGAGGCCGGGCTGAGGTGGTGGTCCTCGACCAGGAGGTCATGGATGTGGGGGGTGATACCCCGCCGCGAGCCGACGTGGTCGAGCGCGCGGGGGCCGATGGTGGTGGAGGCGGCATCGTCTTGGAGGAAGCGTCACGGGCGACGGCGCCGGAGGCGCCGCCGGCTATGGAGGAGGCACCACAGGCGGCGATGCCTGAGGTGGCGACGCGGGGCGTCTTGGCGTCCGAGGAGGTGCTGACGACGCCGGGAGGAGCGTCGGAGCAGGTGCTGGCCGCGTCGCAAGCGGCCAGCGGTGGGCGTGCTTTGGTGCTCCATCCGGGAGGGCCCCGAGTTGCCGTGTCGCAGCCCGCACAAAGTGGGGGTGCAGCCGTCTTCGGGTCTCAGACCCAGGAGGAGGCAGCACTGGACGCCGTCAGCCGCCGTGTGCGAGATCGGACGGAGTGGCTTGAGGCCTTCGCCCAGGCCGAGGTGGAGCGGACGCCCGACTTGGAGCGCGCCGTCTTGGTAAGTTCCTCTTTCTTCTGTTTTCTTGTATTTTCTTCTTTGTGGGGGCGTGCCAGCGCACCCACTGGGTGTAGCCCCTGAGGTTCGAGCCAACTATGTAGTAGTTGGGTCGAACCTTAGGAGCGTCGGCCTTGTTCTAACTTTGGTCTGCTTTCAGCATCTTGACGCCTTCCGGGTTGCCGCCTTCAACCGGCTCCTGGGCAAGCATCGGGAGCTCAAGGAGCAACTCGCTGCCAAGGAGGAGGAGCTTCATGTCGCCGCAGGTATTTTTGTGCTCTTTTCTAGTGGGGGCGCGCTAGCGCACCCACTGGGTGTAGCCCCCGAGATTCGGGCCAACTATGTAGTAGTTGGGCCAAATCTTAAGTCTTGTCTTTTTTCCTTCTGTTGAATTCTTCTATCCTGCAGCCGAGGTGCAGTCTTGGCGGACCCGGATGCTCCGGGCCGGTCATCATTATGATCGGCTTGTTGCTGATACCAGCTGTCTTGGCGTCGAGGCGGCGCAGGCGAGAGCAGAGGCGGCCGCGGCCCGACGGTCTCTTGACGAGACCAACCGGCTGCACGAGCAGCTGGCGGGTCACAAGAGCCGCCTCGAGGCCGAGGTGGAGCTTCTTAAGGCGGAGGCCGCCGCCAAGGTGGTGGAGACGCAGCAGGCCCTGGTCGAGGCGGACTAGCAGCGCGGCCAGCTGGCCGATGACAAGGGCCGGCTCCAGGCCGAGGTGGATCGTCTGCGGGAGCAGGCCACCGCGGCTGAGGGGGCTCGTCAGGACGAGGCTCGCCGCCGTGAGGCGGCCGAGAAGGCGGCCGAAGACAAGGACGCCGAGCTGAAGGCGTCCCTTGCTAAGGCGGCCGACCTGGAGAAGGCGCTCAGGGAGCGTGACCGCGTCTTGGAGCGGGAGCGACGTGGTACATTGCTCGAGGCGCAGCACCTGGAAGAGTCCTTCTCCAGTAAGTGTTGTTTATCATAGTTTGCCGGGTCGGGACCCGACCCTTCCTTCCTTGTTGTTCTTCTAACTTGCTTCTTCTTTTGCGACAGGGGCCTTCCCGGAGACGCAGCGGCTGGCGGAGGAAGCCGTCCGCTATTAGCACGACCCGACCGGCGTTGCTGGGTCCGGGACGGATCCGCTGACGGCCTGGACCTTCCCGGAGATCATTGCCGCTGCTGAGGCCCGCCTGCGGGTCTTGGGGACGCAGATGGAGCGGTTGTCTCGAGCCGGCACCGCGATGACGACGGCCCTGTGGCCGGACTCCGTCCATCCGCGCGGCTTCTCGCGCTTGGCGTGCTGGTTGGAGATGGGCCCGGACCGACTTAGCGACTGGCGCGTGTCGGCCGCCCGGGCCAGTGCTGAGATGGCGCTCTGGATCGCGCTGTCTTGGCATCTGGATCTTCAGCTGGACACACTGATGGGCCAGCACGCTGGTTTGGAGCAGTTGCTGTAGGAGCAAGCCGGCCGGATCGCCTCCCTGGCCAGCTACATCGCCGAGTTCGCCTTTCATGACGAGTTCCATCCGGAGCGGACAGAAGACGGCGGGGTCGTGGATGGCGATGACTACGGCTTGCTTATTCGTGACCCGAAGGGCAGCTCGGAGGAGACGGGTGTCTACAGCAATGCGAAGGCCGAAGAGGACACTGGTGCCTCGCTGGATCCGGAGGCCGGCAGGGGAGAGCCATCGACGTCGCGACGCAGCGCTAGGGATGCCTGAGAATCTTTGTAGAAAACTTTGTTAAGTAGCAGGTCCACCCACCCACTGGGGGTTTCCAGGGTGTAATGAACTCGGGCCGTGGGCCTTTTGCTTTAATCATTTGTGTGTAAATGTTGTGAGTGTTTGTTTGCTTTTTGCCTTCCGCTTTTTCGAACTGTTTTCATGCGTTTCTCCTCTCTGAAACCTCCCCCCCACGAGTCAGACGGGCGAGGCTACGGTCCATGACAAGGAGTTTGATTCTTCGAGAGGGGCGCGCAGGAGTTGGGTCCTTAGAAGCGTTGAGTGTGAGCGAAACACCCACTGGGCCGGCTGGCGGCAATCCGGCTTTGCCGGTTGGTGAGCAGCCGGTCATGCGGCTATCTCTAGTTGATGAGTGATGGGCCGAGTTGATCGACCTGGCGGCTTTTGACTTAGTGTGTGAATCGTAGGGGAGCTTTGGCCAGTTGTGCCTGCCCGCTGTCAGCCAGAGCTGGATTTGCGGTTTTAAGGCGAAGTGGGGGACCATGGCATCCTAACTTTATCAGGAATCACCAAGTAAAGCGGCGGGGTGGCGACCAAGCCGGCCTGCCCCCGAGCCCCCCGGGCCAAGTGAGTCGAGCCGGCGGCCGGGTTCGGTAGTAAAGTGATGCAAAATATGGATGCAATAAATTGGTCGGCAAAAGGCAGTCCCCGAGTCTCGTTCGGGGACCCCATAGTTTCATAAGCTTACAAAAGGCGACGATACATACATTCGTGCGACTAACTGTAAAACGGGCGGAGGAGTTCCGCGTTCCACGGCCGGGTCGTTTCTTCGCCGGCGGTGTCCCTCTTGCACTTCTTCGACTTGCGCGCGTCGATGAGGTAGTAGGCGTTGCGATCACGCAAGGCCCTGCTCATGATGAATGGGCCCTCCCATGGAGAGGACAGCTTGTGCTGGCCTGCCTACTCTAGGACGAGTCGGAGGAGGAGGTCGCCTTCGCGGAATGCGAGAGGCTTGATCTTCTTGCTGTGGTAGTGCCTCAGGCCTTGCTGGTAGATAGCCGAACGGCTAAGTGCCAGAAGGCGCGCTTCTTCGAGCAGGTCGACGTCATCTTCGCGTGCCTCTCTTGCTTCGGCTTCGGTGTACATCGCGACACGCGGCGAGTCGTACTCGACGTCGATCGGGATGACGGCTTCGGATCCGTAGACGAGGAAGAACGGGGTGAACCCGGTCGACCGGTTTGGTGTTGTACGCAAACTCCAGAGAACTGCAGGCTACTCATCAAGCCAACTACCGGGTGATCGGATGAGCGGCTCGACGAGTCGCAGCTTGATGCCAGACAGGATGAGTCCGTTGGCTCGCTCGACCTGCCCGTTGAACTATGGATGTGCCACGGAGGCCAGGTCGAGGCGGATGCCGGAGACGGAGCAGTATAGTTCAAGCGCGCCCTTGGCGAAGTTGGTGCCGTTGTCGATGATGATGTTGTTCGGCATGCCGTAGCGCACCGCTATATCCTTGATGAACCGGACGACTATTGGCCCGTCCAGTTTCTTAATCGGTCTTGCCTCGATCCACTTGGTGAATTTGTCTACTGCCACCAGCAAGTGCGTCATGCCGCCTCGAGCGGTTTTGAAGGGTCCCACCATGTCGAGTCCCCAGACCGCGAAGGGCCAGGTGATCGGTATGGTGCAGAGTGCTGACGCCGGCTGGTGGCTGCGTTTGCTGAAACATTGGCATCCTTCGCACTTGAGGATGAGCGACTCGACGTCTTCGAGGGCCGTCGGCCAGTAGAAGCCATGGCAGAACGCCTTGGCCACTAGGGATCGTGATGCGGTGTGGTGCCCGCACTCGCCCTGGTGAATGTCGAGGAGGATGTCGATGCCGTGATCCTGCTCGACGCAGCACTGGAACACGCCGGTAGAGCTGCGCTTGACAAGCTCGTTGTTGATGATGCTGTAGGCGGACGCCCAGCGCTGAACTTGCCGAGCCTCGGTTTCGTCCGTAAGAAGAACCCCGTTCTCCAGAAATTCTGATATCGGCAAGGCCCAAGATGGGGCCGCGACCACGGTGAAGACGGCCACCTGGGTGGGTTCCGAGTCGGTGGCCCCTGAGCCGGGTTGAGCAGCCCCCGGGTTGGGGACGGCGACGGCCGGGTCTGGGGCAATGGTGTCTGGATTGAGTTGAGCAGTCCCCGGGACGGGTACAGCAGCCCCCGGGCCGGGTTGCAGTGTGGCCGGGTCTTTTGGAACATGGATGGACTCGGAGTCTGGTGATGGCTTGACGGACAGCTTGCGCAAGTGCTCGAGGGAGACGCCGGACGGGATGGCTTGACGTGACGAGGCGGTCTTGGCGAGCGTGTCAGTTGCCTCGTTCTCCGTGCGCGGGACATGGAGGAACTCGCAGCCATCGAAGGATCTGGACAGCTTCTGGATGAGGAAGCGGTAGCTCGCCATGTTGGAGTCGCGGGCGTCCCACTCACCGGAGCACTGCTGCACCACCAAGTCCGAGTCGCCGTAGCACAGGATGCGTCGGATGCCGAGTTCCTTGGCAAGCCGGAGGGCATGCACAAGGGCTTCGTATTCGGCGACGCTGTTGGAGGCGGCGAAGTGGATCTGGAGGGCATAGCGGAGTTGGTCGCCCTTTGGAGATGATAGTACGATACCGGCCCCTAAGCCGAGTCGCATCTTGGACCCGTCAAAGTGCATGCACCAATGTATCGAGTCAGGAGGCGGCGTCAGGTACTGGGTCTCGGTCCAGTCGACGAGGAAATCGGCCAGGGCCTGAGACTTGATCACGGTGCGGGGCTTGTAGAGGATGGTGTGGACGGCTAGCTGGATCGCCCATTTGGCGACCCGACTAGAGGCATCCCGGCACCCGATGATTTCTCCGATAGGCGTCGTGCTGACGACGGAGACGACGTGCTCTTGAAAGTACTACTTCAGCTTCTTGGCGGTGAGGTACACGCCGTAACACATTTTCTGGTAGTGTGGGTAGTTCTGCTTGGAGGTGGAGAGCACCTCGCTCAGGTAGTAGACTGGGTGCCGGACGGCCTTGATCTTGCCCTTCTCCGGTCGCTCGACCACCAGCACCGTGCTGACCGACCGCGAGGTCACGGCTATGTAGAGCAACAACGGCTCCTTGTTGGTTGGTGCGGCCAGGACTGGTGCGATGGAGATCATGCGCTTGAGGTCTTGGAAAGCTTCGTCCGCCTTGCCGTTCCACTCGAACGGGCTTCTCTTCTTCATCAGCTAGTACAAGGGTAGCGCCTTCTCGCCCAGCCGGCTTAGAAACCGGCTGACCGAGGCCAGACATCCAGTGAACTTCTGGACATCGCGCAACCGAGATGGCCTGCCCATGCGCTCGATGACCTTGATCTTCTCCGGGTTTGCCTCGATGCCGCGTTCCGAGACGAGGAAGCCGAGCAACTTTTCGGCCGGGACGCCGAAGACGCATTTTTCCAGGTTGAGCTTGACCTTGTATTCGCGGAGGTTGGCGAATGTTTCCTTCAAATCGTCGAGGAGCGTGAGGTGCTGCTTGGTCTTCACCACGATATCATCCACGTACATGTGGATGTTGCGGCCGAGTTGCGGTAGCAGGCATTTCTGCATGCATCGTTGGAAGATGGCGCCGGCGTTCTTCAAGCCGAACGACATGGTGATGTAGCAGTACGCCCCAAAGGGCGTGATGAAGGACGTCTCCAGGGCATCAGCTAGGTCCATCTTGATCTGGTGGTAGCCGTAGTAAGCGTCCAGGAAGGACAGGAGCTCGCACCCGGCGGTCGAGTCGATGACTTGGTCGATCCGCGGGAGAGCGAATGGATCCTTGGGACAGGCCTTGTTGAGGCTGGTGTAGTCGATACACATGCGCCAGGTCTTGTTCTTCTTCAGGACAAGGATTGTATTGGCCAGCCACTTGGGGTGAAACACTTCCATTATGAAGCCGGCCACCAAGAGCTTGGCGACCTCTTCACCAATGGTTCTTCTCTTCTCTTCAGAAAATCGACGGAGGGGTTGACGGACAGGCTTGGCGTCCTTGCGGACGTGGAGTTTGTGCTCGGCGTACTTCCTCGGGATACCCGGCATGTCTTTGGGGGTCCATGCGAAGATATCCCGATTCTCACAGAGGAAGTCGACGAGGTCGCCTTCCTATTTGCTGTCGAGGCGGGCGCCTACGACAACGTACTTGCTGCAGCTGGGGTCTTTCGGGTTCAGCTTCACTTTCTTAGTCTCCTTGGAGGGCTTGAAGGCGGCCTCATCGGCCGGGTCCAGGGTCGGGATCGATGCAGCGGAGGCCTCGTCGGCCAAGGCAATGATCCGGACTAGCTGGCGCCACTCCTCGGCAATGACCAGCGACTTGGCCAACTTAGAGCCGTCTCGGGCGCACTCCAGAGACTTGCGGTAGTCGCCGATGACGGTAATGAGGCCCTTGGGACCCGGCATCTTCATCTTTAGGTACGCGTAGTGGGGAACCGCCATGAACTTGGCGAGCGCGGGCCGGCCCAGCAGCGCGTGATACGCACTGGACAGGTCCACCACCTCGAACCAGACCGGTTCGCGTCGAAAGTGGCTGCTGTCGCCGAACAGGACATCGAGCCGGACCCGTCCAATGGGTGAGCAGAGGAGGCCGGGTATGATGTTGTGGAAGACTGTCCGGGTTGGCTCCAGGTCCTCGGCCTTGAGGCCGAGCTTGGTCATCATGTCGCGGTAGAGGATGTTGATGCTGTTGTCGCCGTTGATGAGGACTCGGGATAACTTGCATGTACGCCGCGCGACGATGGTAGGGTTGAGGACGAGGGCGTATCCACCCGGACTCGGCATGACTGCCGGGTGATCCTCCCGGGTCCAGGTGATCGGGCGATCCGACCAGTGCATGAAATCCTTCTTGGCTGGAACGACGGTGTTCACCTCCTGCCGAAGGAGGCACTCGTTGCGCTTGTCATCGCCGAGGCTGGTGAAGATGACATAGGCCGCGTTCTGGTCCGGGTAGGCGTTGTTCCGCATCGTTCCACCGGTGGGAGGCGGCGGTGGAGGCAGAGGCGGCTTTCCCGCGCCTGGAACCGAAGGAGGTGAGACGTCGCCCCTCAAGATGCGCTTGGTGATGGCGCACTGTCGAAGCATGTGCGTGGAGGGTCTCGCGCCGTTGTGGTGCTTGCATGGGGCGTCGAGCATCTCTTCAAAGCTCATGGCGGCTTGCCACGCCATATTGCCGGTCTGCCGGCGCTTCGCTGTCGGGTCTGCCGCGGGCTCGGCGGCCGCGACGAGCCAGTGGTCGTGACGTTGCGCTGGTTGGCCGGCCTTGCACTTGTTTTTCTAGTGATGCTGTTGCCGGCTGCTTTCGCCAGCCGGCTTCAGGGGAGGAACCAGCTTCGCCTTGCCGGCCTCATCCAGCACCACCTGGATCTTCATGGTGGAGTCGGCGTTGGCGTACTTGTCCGCCATCACCATGAGCGCGGCCAAGGTGGCCGGCTCGGAGCGTAGGAGCTTGTGCTTGAGGAGGGTGCCGTCTCGGCACCCGCTGACGAAGTATTGGATCGCCTGGACTTTGTGGACGCCCTCGCAGCTGTTCCGGAGCTCGGTCCAGCATGCGAGGTACTCGCGGCCGGTCTCCGTCGGCCCCTGCACGCACATGGCGAGCTGGCTGGGGTGACCGGGCCGCTTGTACTTTCCCGTAAAGTTGCGGACAAAGGCTTCCTCGAAATCGACCCATGCATTGATGCTGCCCATCGGCAGGCTATTCAACCATGTGCGAGCCGACCCTTGGAGCATGAGCGGTGCGTAGGCACGGCGAGACGACGATTGGCACCGGTGATGCCAATGGTCGTGGTGTAGTCGGTGAGCCAGTCTTCTGGCTTCACGATCCCATTGTACTTGTGGGTGTCACGGGGGAGCACGAACCCCTTGGGGAAGGGCTCCTCCCGGATGCGTGGGCCGAAGCACGCCGGCCCGATAGCGCTGCTCTCCTCCACCTCCAGGGAGCGAGCGAGTTGATCGAGGCGGTGGCGTGCGTCGGCGTTGTCGATGGCGCGCGGGCCGAGTCAACTGGCGGCCAGGCCCCGAGGGGCCGGGTCGGCTGGAGCCGGACGCCGGCCATGCTAGCCGGGTCCGCGCTGGGTCTCCGGGACGGTCTCGTTGCCCAGAGCGTCGGCGGCGGTGGCGGCCGGGTTGCGTCGAGTCCGGGCTTGGCCGGAGTGCGCCTCGCCGGGCGGCGAGGAAGCCATGTGCAGGAGTTCGCCGGGTCCACCGAGGCGGGTGGATCCAGACCCGGCCGGCTTGGCGAGCTGGTTGAGGCGATCCTGCTGGGTGTTGGCGGCGTGGAGGAGCTCGCGCATCCGCCCGATGCGCTCCTTGAGCTCCTCGCCCACGAGTAGGTCGAGGGCGACCACGACTGCCTCCATAGCATGTATGTTCTTGAGTAGGGTCTCGTAGACAGTCCGGACGGCGTCGAAGGCCCGGCCGATCGCTCCTCCCCGGGCGCGAGTATCGGCGGCCCGGCTAGGCTCGGCCGCGGCGGGCATGAATTCGTGGGCGGCGTCATGCTCCATCTGAGCGGCTTCCAGGCGACGCCTGGTGGCGGCCAGCGTCTCGGACAGGTCCAGCATCTGCTGGCGCCTGCCCTCGAGCTGGGTTCGGGCTTCAGTGACGTTGGTGGCATCGACGTCGGTGCCGATGGGGATGCGGAGGCTCTGCATCGCAGCACGCAGCGGGTCGGATGGCTCGGTCCGTGCCGTGGCGGCCACGGCTTCAGCGACCCTCCTCGCCTTGCTCGACGAGGAACAGGCACTATCGCTAGTGACGAAGACCTCCACATGGGCGTCCATCGCCCCGGCAGTGAATCCGCCGCTGAGGGACAACCGAGAGTCGGAGTAGCTGAGCACCTCGCTGGGGTACTCGTCAACCGCGAACGCATCGGAGATGCGCAGCACAGTGAAGGAGACGGCGAGCACACCGATGACGTCGCCCGCCAGAGCGACGGACTCGTCGGAGTAGGAGAAGGGCCCCGTCTGAAGCATGCTCCCGGCCAGCTCCTCGAGCTGCCCCATGGTGGGCGCTAACTGTTGTGGTGGGCGCATGGTAGATGCCAAGGGATGGCTAAAGAGAGGAGGAGGCTCGAGGGCGCTGGTGGGCTCCAGAGGCGAGGTTGATATGCGCGGGTGTGGGACGCTGGACATACCCAGGTTCAGGGCTCTCCGAAGAGATAACACCCCTAGTCCTGCCGAGTTTAGTTGGATGGTCGATAGTACAATGTTGCTCCTGGAGCTGTATGGAGGAGGAAGGAGGCTAGCCAAGGCTTGGGCTGCTCCTTCTCCCAAGTGTTGTTGTGTGGTGGCTAGTCCTATGCTTGCCTGGGTCTCTCTTACATGCATCTTGTGTCTAGCATGCCTCTGTAGGCGTGGGCTCCTGGGGGGTTTTATAGATCAACCCACCCAGGGTTACAATGGTAATATGTCGAGTCGGTGGGTCCGTATTGTCGGTGTCCGGAGCACCGGGGTGGGTCACGCTTGTGGGCTTGTGGTTTGTCGGGTTCCCCTAGGTGCGGGCCCCACGTTCCAAGGGGGACTGTGCACCGTCTTGTCGATCGTCATGGCATGGCCGAGTTGAGCCATGTACAGTGTTCTCCGTCAGGCCGCCGCTTGCTGTCGTCAGCGGTGAGGGCGGGAGCACTGTTGCCACGCCAGCACTGGTCAGCGGGTAGGTAAGGGGCATTGTTGCCACGTTCTGGCTGACCATAGGCATGGGCGGGAGCACTATTGTCTTGGTCATCGGTGATTGAGGTCTCGTCCCATCGTACGGCCTGGATGGGACGGGAGCTGACCCGTGGCTGGGTTGTCGTGGACGCCACGGGTGGGTTGGCTTGCCGAGGAAGCCATGGCTGCGCCGGGTTGAGTTGTCTTGCGCCGGCTGCTGCGGCCGGGTCGACGTACCTTGCCGAGTCGAGTGTCTTGGACGGGTTGCGAGCCTTGCCAGGTCGAGCGACCCGGCTAGGTGCGTGCCGGTTTGCGGGGCAATGCGGCCCCGCTGTTTTTGAAATAGATCCGGGTTCTGTTGCCTGTCTGGGGTTCATCCCCCCGACAAGGGTGTTGCAATATGTTCATGATTCGCTTATAGTGGGTTGCTTGAGTGATAGAAGCATAAACCCGAGTAAGGGGGTTGTGGCGCATGGGATAAAGGGGACTTGATGCTTTAATGCTATGGTTGGGGTTTACCTTAATGTTCTTTAGTAGTTGCGGATGCTTGCTAGAGTTCCAATCATAAGTGCATATGATCCAATAAGAGAAAGTATGTTAGTTTATGCCTCTCCCTCAAATAAAATTGCAATAATGATTACCGGTCTAGTTATCGATTGCATAGGGACAAATAACTTTCTCGTGACAAAAAGCTCTCTACTAAAACTAACTTAGTTGTGTCTTCATCTAAGCAGCCTCTACTTTTTATTTGCGTGCTCTTTATTATCTTGCAAACCTATCCAACAACACCTACAAAGTCCTTCTAGTTTCATACTTGTTTTAGGTAAAGCGAACGTCAAGCGTGCGTAGAGTTGTATCTGTGGTCGATAGAACTTGAGGGAATATTTGTTCTACCTTTAGCTCCTCATTGGGTTCGACACTCTTACTTATCGAAAGAGGATAAAATTGATCCCCTATACTTGTGGGTTATCAAGACCTTTTTCTGGCGCCATTGCCGGGGAGTCATAGCGTGGGGTGAATATTCTCGTGTGTGCTTGTTTGCTTTATCACTAAGTAACTTTTATTAGCTGTTCGTAGTTGTTCTCTATCTTTAGTTATGGATATGGAACACGAAATACCAAAAAAATAGGTGTACTTGCTACTCATGGAGATGGGGAACCTCCTAAAACCCTCGATGCTCATTATGTGAAAGATATTATGTACCACTTTAATAATCCTGAGAAAACCCCATTCAATTATGTTATGGGAGACACGCTCGATCAACGTGAATACTTTAGGGATTATCGCTTGACACAAAAAGGGAAACAATTACATGATCAAATTCATATGTTGCATTGGTATGCTCGTCAACTATGCTTGAGATATGATTATACTTGTTGCTCTACGATGAACGCTCCACACTTGGACTTATCATGCAAATTTAATGATAATGAAACCTTAGCTTCTTATGCTAATGGTATATATGATTACTATGATGTGGAACAAATAGAAGAATTTGTTGCTTTTATGGGTGCTTATGAAATTGAATCTTTGTTTAAAACATGTGAAAATCTTGATGATGTTGTTTACAGACCTGAAAATTTTGCTATACTTAAATATTGCTATGAGATTTATGAATATAATGCCGACATTGATGCATTTATTGAGGAAGTCTCCGCTGTCCAAGAAGAGACTAATATTTTGCAGGAGTCTATGGAAGAATAAATTTATGAAACTGTGAGCTCATTGGATGAAAAAGATGATGAGGAGAGCGAAGAACAAAAGGAGGAAGAGAGGATTAGCTACCCGTGCCCACCTTCTAATGAGAGTAACTCTTCAACTCATACATTGTTTAATTCCCCTTCGTGCTTATCGAAGGATGATTGCTATGATGATTGTTATGATCCCGTTGATTCTCTTGAAATACCCCTTTTTGATGATGCTTGTTATGCTTGTGGCCAAGATGCCAATATGAATTATGCTTATGGATATGAACTTGCTATAGTTCCTTATGTTAAACATGAAATTGTTGCTATTGCACCCACACATGATAGTCCTATTATCTTTTTGAATTCTCCAAACTACACTTTATTGGAGAAGTTTGTGCTTATTAAGGATTATATTGATGGGTTGTGTTTTACTACTACACATGATGATTTTGATAGATATAATATGCATGTGCTTGCTGCTCCTACTTGCAATTATTATGAGAGAGGAACTACATCTCCACCTTTCTATGTTTCCAATATGATAAATTGCAAGAAACTGCTTATACTATGCATTGGCCTTTACTTGGTGTGCATGAATTGTTCTTTTATGACATGCTGATGCATAGGAAGAGAGTTAGACTTCGTTGTTGCATGATATATGTTACTTTGTGCTCACTACTAAATTACAAATCATTGTTAATTAAAATTGGCTTTGATATACCTTGGGATCTGGGTGGATCCATTACTTGAGCACTTTATGCTTAGCTTAATGACTTTAAAGAAAGCGCTGCCAGGGAGACAACCCTGAAGTTTTAGAGAGTCATTTATTTCTTTTGAGTGCTTTTATATAGTTTAAAAACAAAAAAAGTAAACAGGGGAACCCAACTTTTCAAAAAGAAAAGTGAAAGTGAGAAAGACGAACATTGTTAAAGTGGGAGCTAGCCTTGAACTTTGTTCATGCTCACGGAAACTTTGTGAATCTTGATTACAGAAACTTTTTATCAAAAATAATTATCCCCTTGTACAATTCCATTGTATTATAAAAATAATGTGCCAAGGTTTGCCTTTAGGATGTTTACAATGCTCGTTGGTTTGTACGGTGCAGGACAGAAACTTTGGTTGTAGTGCGCGATTTTACATTTTTTTTACTGGAACGTCAAATGGTTCTGATTCCTTTTGCAATGTCTTGTTGTACAATTTTTTTTTCTAATTTTGGTAGAATTTTTGGGGTACCAGAAGTATGGTGAATGTTCAGATTGCTACAGACTGTTCTGTTTTTGACAGATTATGTTTTTGATGCATAGTTACTTGTTTTGATGAAACTATCAATTTCTATCAGTGGATTAAGCCATGGAAAAGCTATATTATAGTAGACACAATGCAAAAACAAAATATGAATTAGTTTGTAACAGTACTTAGAGTGGTGATTTGCTTTATTATACTGACGGATCTTACCGAGTTTTCTGTTGCAGTTTTGTGTGGATGAAGTGTTTGATCGAGAAGGTCTCGATATGAGGAAAAAGAGGAGAGGCAAGAGCTCAAGCTTGGGTATGCCCAAGGCACCCCAAGTAAATATTCTAGGAGACTCAAGCATCTAAGCTTGGGGACCCCCTGGAAGGCATCCCCTCTTTCTTCAGCAAGTATCGGTATGTTTTCGGATTCGTTTCGTTCATGCGATATGTGCAAGTCTTGGAGCGTCTTTTGCATTTAGTTTTCACTTTTTTTATGCACCATGCTGGTATTGAGATAGTCCATGGTTGATTTATAGAATGCTCATTGCACCTCACTTAAATCTTTTGAGTATGGATTTATAGAATGCTTCATGTGCTTCACTTATATCATTTGAAGTTTGGATTGCCTGTTTCTCTTCACATAGAAAACCGCCATTTGTAGAATGCTCTTTTGCTTCACTTATATTTGTTAGAGCATGGGTATATCTTTTGTAGAAAGAATTAAACTCTCTTGCTTCACTTATATCTATTTAGAGAGATGACAGGAATTGGTCATTCACATGGTTAGTCATAAAATCCTACATAAACTTGTAGATCGCTGAATATGATATGTTTGATTCCTTGCAATAGTTTTGCGATATAAAGGTGGTGATATTATAGTCATGCTAGTGGGCGACGATGGATTAGTAGAAATACTTGTGTTGAGGTTTGTGATTCCCGTAGCATGCACGTATGGTGAACCGTTATGTGATGAAGTCGGAGCATGATTTATTTATTGATTGCCTTCCTTATGAGTGGCGATCGGGGACGAGCAATGGTATTTTCCTACCAATCTATCCCCCTAGGAGCATGCGTGTAGTACTTTGTTTTAATGACTAATAGATTTTTGCAATAAGTATGTGAGTTCTTCATGACTAATGTTGAGTCCATGTATTATACGCACTCTCACCCTTCCATCATTGCTAGCCTCTTCGGTAACGTGCATTGCCCTTTCTCACCTCGAGAGTTGGTGCAAACTTCGCCGGTGCATCCAAACCCCGTGATACGATACGCTCTATCACACATAAGCCTCCTTATATATTCCTCAAAACAGCCACCATACCTACCTATCATGGCATTTCCATAGCCATTCTGAGATATATTGCCATGCAACTTCCATCATCATCATATACATGACTTGAGCATTCATTGTCATATTGATTTGCATGATTGTAAGATAGCTAGCATGATATTTTCATGGCTTGTCCGTTTTTTTGATATCTTTGCTATGCTAGATCATTGCACATCCCGGTACACCGCTGGAGGCATTCATATATAGTCATATCTTTGTTCTAGTATCGAGTTGTAATATTGAGTTGTAAGTAAATAAAAGTGTGATGATCATCATTATTAGAGCGTTGCCCCAGTGAGGAAAGGATGATGGAGACTATGATTCCCCCACAAGTCGGGATGAGACTCCGGACTTTATGAAAAATAAAAGAGGCCAAAGAAGCCCAAATAAAAAAAAGGCCAAAGAAGCCCACCAAAAAAAATAAAAAAAATAAAAAAATGAGAGAAGAAGAGAGAAGGGGCAATGTTACTATCCTTTTACCACACTTGTGCTTCAGAGTAGCACCATGTTCTTCATATAGAGAGTCTCCTATATTGTCACTTTCATATACTAGTGGGAATTTTCATTATAGAACTTGGCTTGTATATTCCAATGATGGGCTTCCTCAAATACCTGAGGTCTTCATGAGCAAGCAAGTTGGATGCACACCCACTTAGTTTCAGTTTGAGCTTTCATACACTTATAGCTCTTAGTGCATCCGTTGCATGGCAATCCCTACTCCTCGCATTGACATCAATTGATGGGCATCTACATAGCCCGTTGATTGGCTGCGTCGATGTGAGACTTTCTCCCTTTTTGTCTTCTCCACACAACCTCCACCGTCATAATCTATTCCACCTATAGTGCTATATCCATGGCTCATGCTCATGTATTGCGTGAAAGTTGAAAAGGTTTGAGAACGTCAAAAGTATGAAACAATTGCTTGGCTTGTCATCGGGGTTGTGCATGATTTGAATATTTTGTGTGATGAAGATGGAGCATAGCCAGACTATATGATTTTGTAGGGATAACTTTCTTTGGCCATGTTGTTTTGAAAAGACATGATTGCTTTATTAGTATGCTCAAAGTATTATTGTTCTTATGTCAAATGATAGACTATTGCTTTAAATCACTCGTGTCTTCATATTCATGCCATGATTAGACATATGATCAAGATTATGCTAGGTAGCATTCCACATCAAAAATTATCTTTTTTATCATTTACCTACTCAAGGACGAGCAGGAATTAAGCTTGGGGATGCTCATACATCTCCGTCGTATCTATAATTTTTGATTGTTCCATGCCAATATTATTCAACTTTCATATACTTTTGGCAACTTTTTATACTATTTTTGGGACTAACATACTAATCCAGTGCCCAGTGCTAGTTCCTGTTTGTTGCATGTTTTATGTTTGGGACAACTGCATTTTTACCCCTAGTTGGTTCCTACCCACGGGTTTTGCCCTTACTTTTCGAGCTTGCTCAGTTTTGCCCTTACTTTTTCCATCGAGGTCCCTCGAATGCCCTTTGACCATTTGACCAAAACTTTGAAAAATCATAACTAATTCATACAAACTCAGAAAAATGCAAATAAGATATCAAAATGTTCAGATAAACATTACCTTTATGAGCATATCATTTGCATTCAAGACAAAAGCATCGTTTAAACTACCCAAGGTAATTAATGTTATTAACATTATTAAAAATAAATAGGTATAAACAATACTTTTTTCATGAATAAAAATTACATGCAAATGTAGGTGATATTTTCTGAACATCCTGATAACTTATTTGCATTTTTCTGAGTTTGTATCAACTTGTTATGAATGTTCTAACGACTTTGACCATTATTTGGAAACTTCATAACAAGTTGATACGAACTCAGGAAAATGCAAATAAGGTATTAGGATGTTCAGAAAACATCACCTACATTTGCATATAATTTTTATTCATGAAAAAAATATTATTTATACCTATTTATTTTTAATAATGTTAATAACATTAATTACCTTGGGTAGTTTAAATGATGCTTTTGTCCTGAATGCAAATGATATGCCCATAAAGGTAATGTTTATCTGAACATTTTGATATCTTATTTGCATTTTTCCGAGTTCGTATGAATTAGTTATGAATTTTCAAAGTTTTGGTCAAACGGTCAAAGGGCATTCGAGGGACCTCGATGGAAAAAGTAAGGGCAAAACTGAGCAAGCTCGAAAATTAAGGGCAAACCCCGTGGGTAGGAACCAACTAGGGGTAAAAATGCAATTGTCCCTTTATGTTTCGCAGAAACCCCATATCAAACGGAGTCCAAACGGGATAAAAACGGACGGAGATCATTTTTGGAATATTTATGATTTTTGGGAAGAAAAACCAACGCGAGACGGTGCCCGAGGGGCCACGAGGCAGGGGGCGCGCCCCTGACACTCATGGGCACCTCGTAAGGCGGTTGACGCTCTTATTTTGCCACAAGAAAGCTAATTTTCGGAGAAAAATCTGGGCAAATGTTTCAATCCAATCGGAGTTACGGATCTCCGGATATATAAGAAACGGTGAAAGAGCAGAATCGAGAACGCAGAAACGGAGAGGGATAGAGAGACAAATCCAATCTCGGAGGGGCTCTCGCCCCTCCCACGCCATGGGAGCCAAGTACCAGAGGGGAAACCCTTCTCCCATCTGGGGAGGAGGTCAAGGAAGAAGAAGAATAAGGGGGGCTCTCTCCCCTTGCTTCCGGTGGCGCTGGAGCGCTGTCGGGGGCCATCATCATCACCGCGATCTACACCAACAACTTCACCGCCCTCATCACCAACTCTCCCCCCCTATGCAGCGGTGTAACCTCTCTTTTACCCGCTGTAATCTCTACTTAAACATGGTGCTCAATACTATATATTATTTCCCAGTGATGTATGGCTATCCTATGTTTGAGTAGATCTATTTTGTCCTATGGGTTAATTGGTGATCATGATTGATTTGAGTTGCATGTTTTATTATTGGTATTGTCCTATTGTGCTCACCATGTCGCGCAAGCGTGAGGGATTCCCGTTGTAGGGTGTTGCAATATGTTCATGATTCGCTTATAGTGGATTGCTTGAGTGACAGAAGCATAAACCCGCGTGAGGGGGTTGTGGCGCATGGAATAAAGGGGACTTGATGCTTTAATGCTATGGTTGGGTTTTACCTTAATGATCTTTAGTAGTTGTGGATGCTTGCTAGAGTTCCAATCATAAGTGCATATGATCCAATAAGAGAAAGTATGTTAGCTTATGCCTCTTCCTCAAATAAAATTGCAATAATAATTACCGGTCTAATTGTCGATTGCCTAGGGACAAATAACTTTCTTGTGACAAAAAGCTCTCTACTAAAACTAACTTAGTTGTGTCTTCATCTAACCAGCCCCTACTTTTTATTTACGTGCTCTTTATTATCTTGCAAACCTATCCAACAACACCTACAAAGTCCTTCTAGTTTCATACTTGTTTTAGGTAAAGCGAACGTCAAGCGTGCGTAGAGTTGTATCGGTGGTCGATAGAACTTGAGGGAATATTTGTTCTACCTTTAGCTCCTCGTTGGGTTCGAGACTCTTACTTATCGAAAGAGGCTACAATTGATCCCCTATACTTGTGGGTTATCAGCGGGGGAGGCGGAGCGGCGGCTCCGAGGAAGATCTGGTGGCGTCGGCCGTTCGATGGGCTCGCAGGCATGGCGGCCTTGGTCACGGTGGCCGACGGCTCAGCCTGTCGGCGGCGGCTGGATCCCGAGGCGGTGGCCCTGGAAGGTGGCGGCAGGTGAAGCTCGGGCTTCCCGCTACGGCATGGCGTGGTGTTGTCCCTATCCAAGGCGGATCTGCATCGCCGATCTTTTGGTTTTGCCGCAGATTGGTTCAGATCAGAGACGGTGATGAGCATGCGGGGTCGATCTTGGCGGCTCTCGTGGTTTGGCGAGATGGAGTGGGAGTCCTCCTCCCAGGCTCCAGTGGTGGCGCATTCAGGCAGTGTCCGGTGTGCCAGGGCTCCTACGGTGGCACTGCTGTTGCGGTTGGTCGCCGAATCTAGGCGACTAGATCTGGGGCTTTGAAGGTGGTCGAGACAGTGCACAGGTTGTCGGGTGGACGTCTTGGGACGGATCCGAGTGAAAACTTGGTCTTCGGTCGTTGGCCGGAGCCGGTGATGATGATGCCTTTATCATCGTTTCCTTCATGAAGGCATTATCGAGGTACAAATCCCAAACCCACCCAATACCTTCGGGGGAAACCTTAGATCAGTCGATCGGATGACGGCGGCATTCATGTGTCGTTACCCCCTTGGGGGCGGCATTCTTGGAGATGCACTCGGGCTCGAGGGACCAGTGGATGGCTTCTTTGGTTGAGCGGTGTTTCTTTCTACATATTCATGGCGGCGGCTCTTGGCGGCATGAAGCAGCGGAGGCTTAGCGTCAGATGTGTGGTGATGGACACGCGCAGGAGGTCGACGATGTCTGGCGTCGTGGTGGCGTCGGCGGCAGCTAGACCCGGCAAGGTAGATGCAGTAGTATAGCTCTGAAGATGGATTGGTGGTAGGTGGCTGCGGCAGCCTCATACCCGGCAGGCGTCTTGATTGAGGAGTACGCCGGACTGGTGGGTGGCCATACCCGGCAGGCATCCTGGTTGGGACCTCAGGTCTTAGATGTTAGGTTTGGCTGCGAGGTCTGTTTGGTGTTAGGCCCAGACTATCAGCGCCCCTTCATCAACTGGATAGAAATAGCGACATATGTTGCTTAGACAGTGGCTTTGGTCTTACTGTTGTATGACTTTGTAAGGTCTTATGTTAATACTTAATAATATGACCATATGCATCGTCTAGATGCAGAGGCCGGGGGTATTCCTCCTTTTCTAAAAAAATAAAAAAAATACGTCGAGACTTAAAAAAGCCAAGCATGGGCTAGCCTGTTTCTTTCCACTGGCTTCATCTCTCTCATTCAGACCGCCCAACAGTAGTACGTTTATAGCTTCTCTGTTATGGGGCGTACAAAACCGTAACCACTTCAGCTTCACGTTCATCAACATTTCTAGAAGGATTTGAGGGCATGTACAACGGAGGCATCACCATGCGTACGTCCCAGCAAATCTACGCAAGCCTAAAGGAATGAAACCACCATCTTGCAATATTCTGGGCAATGGAGGCACTAGTCTGTGGTCCAGATTTTACAGTGACTCTGTTCCTTTCCTACGTCAAGCACACCGGGTCTTCTCTTGCTTTTTTCGTGCATACTCCTCTTTTCTTTTCTCTCTCTTTGCTTTTCACATGAGGAGGCTGGTTCTTCTGCAAGCATCACTTTTGGTCTGCATGCAACACCTTTTGCTAAGTTGGGCTCGTTAAGACAGACGTGGCAGCTGGGACACTAGTCTATGTTAGAGCATTGGCCATGCCCTGAGAAGCCCACCTGGTCACCTGCACTCAAAAAGACCGTGGGACTGTGCACACAAAATGGCTACGCTAAGATCAATGTTGACGAAGGATTGAGCAAACACGAAGACAAGACATCTAGGCGGTTGCCGCAAGCAACGCTGCTAACCTGGGTGTTTTGGTTGTGGCTTAAGACATATACAATGGTTGATAAGATAATTTTATTTTAAATCTTGCATATAATTTAGAGATGTAAAAAAACAAGTCTACAACGAATTATTCTTTAGCCTTATCTAAAATAACAAGTTATTCCTAAAAATATGATAAGATGTATTGTGCTAAGAGATTATCTATTAAATAAGAGAAGATAAGTTTTTCTTATGTATTCTCTCTTCTCCACCTCTACATTTATCCTATGTGGCATTTCTAAGATAGCACCATTGCACCCTTACTCCAGTATTTCTAATCTCATCCGGAGACTCTCAGAGCAATGATATACAAGAAAGGGCTTGCACTAACTGCAAACCTGAATATTCAGCCGGCAATAGCGGCGGGCGATTGCCTCAGGGTGATAAACATTTTGTTGAAGAACCTGAAGCGACAAGATTTGTTCGGATCAAATGAGGGAGGGGTGACGATGGTAGCGTGTCTTCGGTTTGCTTTAGTGCTTGTAGTCGTCGCTAGATGGTCTATGGACCTGGATGTATTTTTTTACTTCGGTGTTCTTTGTACCACCTTAACAATTGTTGAATAGATTAGAAGTTTCCTTCACAAAAAAGAAAAAGAAAAAGAAAAGAAGAGCCTGAAGCGATTTCCTCGCCTTAGAGTCACTCTGTGCATTCAGTTTATTCGGTTTACATGGTTCGTTTTTTATTTGTAAAATATTAATACTTTGGTAAATACAGTATGAAACTAAAATACGGTTCAGTTTTGGTATATACCAAATTCTTTCGGTATGGTTTCGGTACCATTATAAGCAAAGTTGACATGAATTTGAGAATTACGTAATAATAGTTTACAAATTTATGACTCAGAACACATGCTATTTTACACAGATACTCCCTCCGTAAACAAGTATAAGAGCGTTTAGATCAGTAAAGTAGTGATCAAAACGCTCTTATATTTCTATATACTCCCTTCGATTCTTTTTAGTATGCATATAAGATTTGATCAAAGTCAAACTTTACAAAGTTTGATTAAGTTTAAAAAATATATCAACATCTACAATACTAAAGTTATATGCTATGAAAATTAATTTCATCATGCATCTAATAATATTGATTTCATAGTGTGAATGTTGATATCTTTTCCTCCAAAGCTAGTGAACTTTACGAAGTTTGACTTTGATCAAATCTTATATGTAAACTAAAAAAATAAAGGAAATATATAAGAATGCATGCATGAATTCATACATTGGTGGTATGTGCGTTCAGTTTATTCGGTTTACATGGTTCGGTTTATACGTTTTTTCGGTTTGTACAATATTAATATTTCAGTAAATACGTTATGAAATTAAAATACGGTTTGGTTTTGGTATATACCAAATTATTTCAGTATGGTTTCGGTATATACCATAATAACCAAAATTGACGCGAATTTGAAAATGACGTAATAATAATTTGCAAATTTATGACTCAAAACACACACTATTTTACACAAATAGTATATAACTATATATATTAGTATATATGCATGCATTTATTCATCTGTTGATGGTTATGGACGTGCTTAGCATCTTAAAAAGAGAAAAGTGACTATGTTACAAGAAAAAATTACGTGCTTAGTAGTGAATTTGACTCATGTACAAGAAAAATGACAACTTGTATGGTTGTTCATCTCAAGAAATATAAAATTATTTTTTATTTCGGTTTATTCGGTATATACCATAAAAACCAAAGTTTAAACCGGTATGGAAAGTTCATACCATACCGAAACCAGAAACCATAAAAACCGTAAAATTGGTTCAGTTCGGTTTATTTTCGATATGGTTTTTCCGTTCGGTTTTCAAATGCACAGAGTGATTGGTGGTTATGGACGTGCTTAACATTTTTTTAGAGAAAAATGACTATGTTACACGAAAAATTTATGCGCTTATTAGGCAATCTGGCTCATGTACAAAAAAATGACAACTCATATGGTTGTTCGCCTGAAGAAATATAAACATATTTTTTTACTTCCTCTTATTCGGTTAACCGTTCGATTTTTCAGTATATACCATAAAATCCAAATTTCAAAACGGTATGAAAAGTTCATACCATACCGAAACAAAAACCATAAAATTGGTATGGTTTGGTTTATTTCAGTATGGTTTCTCGGTTCGGTTTTGAAATGCAGACCGACCTTAGAGTCCATGATCTACCTGTCATTTGGTGGTCTTTTATTGTTTCTTTTCTTCTTACAGTCTAAAGAGAAAAATTCCCCTTAATAGTTCCTTTTCTTAATTTGTTTGGATTGCTAACCACATGTATCACATGATCCCTTCGTAGTTCCCCTTTGATAGGAAAACAATTCGCGCACCCACCATCGGAATGTAAAACAAGTCGCGCACGATTTCATCGGAAGAAAAACTATTCGCTCAGGAGTCACGACCATGCTAGACTGCGGGGATACGAAAGAATCTCCCAACGAGCTGAGCACGAGTCAGGGCATGTACAATGATTGATAAGACAGTCTTATTTTAAGTCTTGCATGTAATTTAGAGATGACAAAAAAGTATGTCTACAATGGGTTATATCTTAGCCTTATCTTCAATAACTAGTCATTCCTTAAAATATGGTGAGACAAATTGTGCTAAGAGATCATCTTTTGTCTTATCTTAAATAAGAAAAGACAAGCCTTTTCTTATGAATTCTCTCTCCTCCACCTCATCATTTATCCTACGTGGCACTTTTAAGATAGCATCATTGTACATGCCCTCAAACGCAGCATGCCCTGGGGCCCGGGCCATGAGGTCCCCATGCAAGAAGACGTCCACAGTCAGATCCATATGTAATGAGTGGTGAAAGAAAAACTCCATACACTCTGGTTCTCGAAAGAAAAGAAAAAACTCCATACACTCTCACATGTATACCCAACTATGCATGGGACCCGCATGTGTAAGACCATCTACAACCGGAAGCCCCATACCCGTCTCAAACGACCGGACAGGTGTGTTGGAAATATGCCCTAGAGGCAATCATAAAAGCATTATTATTATATTTCCTTGTTCATGATAATTGTCTTTATTCATGCTATAATTGTGTTATCCGGAAATCGTAATACATGTGTGAATAACAGACACCAACATGTCCCTAGTGAGCCTCTAGTTGACTAGCTCGTTGATCAACAGATAGTCATGGTTTCCTGACTATGGACACTGGATGTCATTGATAATGAGATCACATCATTGGGAGAATGATGTGATGGACAAGACCCAATCCTAAACATAGCACAAGATCGTATAGTTCGTTTGCTAGAGTTTTGCAATGTCAAAGTATCTTTTCCTTAGACCATGAGATCGTGTAACTCCCGGATACCGTAGGAGTGCTTTGGGTATGCCAAACGTCACAACGTAACTGGGTGACTATAAAGGTAGACTACGGGTATCTCCGAAAATGTCTGTTGGGTGACATGGATCAAGACTGGGATTTGTCACTCCGTATGACGGAGAGGTATCACTGGGCCCACTCGGTAATGCATCATCATAATGAGCTCAGAGTGACCAAGTGTCTGGTCACGGGATCATGCATTACGGTACGAGTAAAGTGACTTGCCGGTAACGAGATTGAACGAGGTATTGGGATACCGACGATCGAATCTCGGGCAAGTAACATATCGATAGACAAAGGGAATAGCGTACGGGGTTGATAGAATCCTCGACATCGTGGTTCATCCGATGAGATCATCGTGGAGCATGTGGGAGCCAACATGGGTATCCAGATCCCGCTGTTGGTTATTGACCGGAGAGTCGTCTCGGTCATGTCTGCTTGTCTCCCGAACCCGTAGGGTCTACACACTTAAGGTTCAGTTACGCTAGGGATGTAGGGATATGTATATGCAGTAACCCGAATGTTGTTCGGAGTCCCGGATGAGATCCCGGACGTCACGAGGAGTTCCGTAATGGTCCGGAGGTAAAGATTTATATATGGGAAGTCTTGTTTCGGGCATCGGGACAAGTTTCGGGGTTATCGGTATTGTACCGGGACCACCGGAAGGGTCCCGGGGGTCCACCGGGTGGGTCCACCTGTCCCGGGGGGGGCACATGGGCTGTAGGGGGTGCGCCTTGGCCTAATGGGCCAAGGGCACCAGCCCCACATAGGCCCATGCGCCTAGGGTTTAAGGGGGAAAGAGTCCTAGGAGGGGAAGGCACCTCCTAGGTGCCTTGGGGGGAAGGGAAACCCCCCTTGGCCGCCGCACCCCCTAGGAGATTGGATCTCCTAGGGCCGGCCACCCCCCCTTGGCACCCCTATATATAGTAGGGGAGAGGAGGGACTTCATACCTGAACGCCCTGGCCTTTGGTTGCCTCCTTCTCCCTCTCCAACACCTCCTCCACCTCCATAGTGCTTAGCGAAGCTCTGCCGGAGTACTGTAGCTCCATCAACACCACGCCGTCGTGCTGCTGTTGGTGCCATCTCCCTCAACCTCTCCTCCCTCCCTTGCTGGATCAAGAAGGAGGAGACGTGGCTGTTCCGTACGTGTGTTGAACGCGGAGGTGCCGTCCGTTCGGCGCTGGTCATCGGTGATTTGGATCACGTCGAGTACGACTACATCATCACCGTTCTTTTGAACGCTTCCGCTCGCGATCTACAAAGGTATGTAGATGCATCTAATCACTCGTTGCTAGATGAACTCCTAGATGATCTTGGTGAAACGAGTAGGAAAATTTTTGTTTTCTGCAACGTTCCCCAACAGTGGCATCATGAGCTAGGTCTATGCGTAGTTCTTCTTGCGCGAGTAGAACACAATTTGTTGTGGGCGTAGATTTGTCAACTTTCTTGCCGTTACTAGTCCTTTCTTGCTTCAGCGGTATTGTGGGATGAAGCGGCCCGGACCAACCTTACACGTACGCTTACGTGAGACCGGTTCCACCGACTAACATGCACTAGTTGCATAAGGTGGCTGGCGGGTGTCTGTCTCTCCTACTTTAGTTGGAGCGGAATCGATGAACAGGGTCCTTATGAAGGGTAAATAGAAGTTGACAAATCACGTTGTGGCTTTAACGTAGGTAAGAAAACGTTCTTGCTAGAACCCTAATTCAGCCACGTAAAACTTGCAACAACAATTAGAGGACGTCTAACTTGTTTTTGCAGCAAGTGGTTTGTGATATGATATGGCCAAAGTTGTGATGAATGATGAATGATCTATATGTGATGTATGAGATGTTCATGCTATTGTAATAGGAATCACGACTTGCATGTCGATGAGTATGACAACCGGCAGGAGCCATAGGAGTTGTCTTTATTCTTTTATATGACCTGCGTGTCATCAAGAAACGCCATGTAAATTACTTTACTTTATTGCTAAACGTGTTAGCCATAGTAGTAAAAGTAATAGTTGGCGAGCAACTTCATGGAGACACGATGATGGAGATCATGATGATGGAGATCATGGTGTCAAGCCGGTGACAAGATGATCATGGAGCCCCAAGATGGAGATCAAAGGAGCTATGTGATATTGGCCATATCATGTCACGTTTATTATTTGATTGCATGTGATGTTTATCATGTTTTGCATCTTGTTTACTTAGAATGACGGTAGTAAATAGGATGATCCCTCACAATAAATTCAAGAAGTGTTCCCCCTAACTGTGCACCGTTGCGACAGTTCGCTGTTTCAAAACACCACGTGATGATCGGGTGTTTTATTCAGACGTTCACATACAACGGGTGTAAGACAGATTTACACATGCAAACACTTAGGTTGACTTGACGAGCCTAGCATGTACAGACATGGCCTCGGAACACAGAAGACCGAAAGGTCGAGCATGAGTCGTATAGAAGATACGATCAACATGAAGATGTTCACCGATGTTGACTAGTCCGTCTCACGTGATGATCGGACACGGTCTAGTTTAACTCGGATCATGTAATACTTAGATGACTAGAGGGATGTCTAATCTAAGTGGGAGTTCACTAATAATTTGATTAGTTGAACTTAATTATCATGAACTTAGTCTAAAATCTTTGCAATATGTCTTGTAGATCAAATGGCCAACGTAGTCCTCAACTTCAACGCGTTCCTAGAGAAAACTAAGCTGAAAGACGATGGCAGCAACTATACGGACTGGGTCCGGAACCTGAGGATCATCCTCATAGCTGCCAAGAAAGATTATGTCCTACAAGCACCGTGACGCACCCGTTCTCCCTGCAGAACAAGATGTTATGAACGCTTGGCAGGCACGTTTCGATGACTACTCCCTCGTTCAGTGCGGCATGCTTTACAGCCTAGAGCCGGGGCTCCAAAAGCGTTTTGAGAGACATGGAGCATATGAGATGTTCGAAGAGCTGAAAATGGTTTTCCAAGCTCATGCCCGGGTCGAGAGATATGAAGTCTCCGACAAATTCTTCAGTTGTAAGATGGAGGAAAACAGTTCTGTCAGTGAGCACATACTCACTATGTCTGGGTTGCATAACCGCTTGACTCAGCTGGGAGTTAATCTCCCGGATGATGCAGTCATTGACAGAATCCTCCAGTCGCTTCCACCAAGCTACAAGAGCTTTGTGATGAACTTCAATATGCAGGGGATGGAAAAGACCATTCCTGAAGTATTTGCTATGCTGAAATCAGCGGAGGTAGAAGTCAGGAAGGAACATCAAGTGTTGATGGTCAATAAAACCACTAAGTTCAAGAAAGGCAAGGGTAAAAAGAACTTCAAGAAGGACGGCAAGGAGGTTGCCGCGCCCGGCAAGCAAGCTGCCGGGAAGAAGCCAAAGAATGGACCCAAGCCCGAGACTGAGTGCTTTTATTGCAAGGGAAGCGGTCACTGGAAGCGGAACTGCCCTAAGTACTTAGCGGATAAGAAGGCCGGCAAAACAAAAGGTATATGTGATATACATGTAATTGATGTGTACCTTACTAGTGCCCGTAGTGGCTCCTGGGTATTTGATACCGGTGCAGTTGCTCACATTTGTAACTCAAAGCAGGGGCTGCGGAATAAGCGGAAACTGGCAAAGGACGAGGTGACGATGCGCGTCGGGAATGGTTCCAAAGTCAATGTGATCGCCGTCGGCACGCTACCTCTGCATCTCCCTTCGGGATTAGTTTTAAACCTTAATAATTGTTATTTAGTGCCAGCTTTGAGCATGAACATTGTATCGGGATCTCGTTTAATTCGAGATGGCTACTCTTTTAAATCTGAGAATAATGGTTGTTCCATTTTTATGAGAGATATGTTTTATGGTCATGCTCCTATGGTGAATGGTTTATTCTTTATGAATCTCGAACGTGATGCTACACATGTTCATAATGTGAGTACCAAAAGAAGTAAGGTTGATAATGATAGTCCCACATACTTGTGGCACTGCCGCCTTGGTCACATAGGTGTCAAACGCATGAAGAAGCTCCATGCTGATGGACTTTTAGAGTCTCTTGATTATGAATCATTTGACACGTGCGAACCATGCCTTATGGGTAAAATGACCAAGACTCCGTTCTCAGGAACAATGGAGCGAGCAACCGACTTATTGGAAATCATACATACTGATGTGTGCGGTCCAATGAGTGTTGAGGCTCGCGGTGGCTATCGTTATGTTCTCACCCTCACTGATGATTTAAGTAGGTATGGGTATATCTACTTAATGAAACACAAGTCTGAAACCTTTGAAAAGTTCAAGGAATTTTAGAGTGAGGTTGAAAATCAACGTGACAGGAAAATCAAGTTTCTACGATCAGATCGTGGAGGAGAATACTTGAGTCACGAGTTTGGGGCACACTTAAGAAAATGTGGAATAGTTTCACAACTCACGCCGCCTGGAACACCTCAGCGTAATGGTGTGTCCGAACGTCGTAATCGCACTCTGTTAGATATGGTGCGATCTATGATGTCTCTTACCGATTTACCGCTTTCTTTTTGGGGCTATGCTTTAGAGACTGCCGCATTCACTTTAAATAGGGCTCCGTCGAAATCCGTTGAGACGACACCGTATGAATTATGGTTTGGGAAGAAACCTAAGCTGTCGTTTCTAAAAGTTTGGGGATGCGATGCTTATGTCAAGAAACTTCAACCTGAAAAGCTCGAACCCAAGTCGGATAAATGCGTCTTCATAGGATACCCAAAAGAAACTATTGGGTACACCTTCTACCTCAGATCCGAAGGCAAGATCTTTGTTGCCAAGAATGGGTCCTTTCTGGAGAAAGAGTTTCTCTCGAAAGAAGTAAGTGGGAGGAAAGTAGAGCTTGATGAAGTATTACCTCTTGAACCGGCAAATGGCGCAACTCAAGAAAATATTCCTGAGGTGCCTACACCGACTAGAGAGGAAGTTAATGAAAATGATCAAGATACTTCTGATCAAGCCCCTACTGAAATTCGAAGGTCCACAAGGACACGTTCCGCACCTGAGTGGTACGGCAACCCTGTCTTGGAAATCATGCTGTTAGACAACGGTGAACCTTCGAACTATGAAGAAGCGATGGCGGGCCCGGATTCCGACAAATGGCTAGAAGCCATGAAATCCGAGATAGGATCCATGTATGAAAACAAAGTATGGACTTTGACTGACTTGCCCGTTGAGCGGCGAGCCATAGGAAATAAATGGATCTTTAAGAGGAAGACAGACGCGGATGGTAATGTGACCATCTATAAAGCTCGGCTTGTCGCTAAGGGTTATCGACAAGTTCAAGGGATTGACTACGATGAGACTTTCTCACCGGTAGCGAAGCTGAAGTCCGTCCGAATCATGTTAGCAATTGCCGCATTCTATGATTACGTAATATGGCAAATGGACGTCAAAACGGCATTCCTTAATGGTTTCCTTAAGGAAGAATTGTATATGATGCAGCCGGAAGGTTTTGTCGATCCTAAGAATGCTGACAAAGTGTGCAAGCTCCAACGCTCGATTTATGGGCTGGTGCAAGCATCTCGGAGTTGGAACATTCGCTTTGATGAGATGATCAAAGCGTTTGGGTTTACACAGACTTATGGAGAAGCCTGCGTTTACAAGAAAGTGAGTGGGAGCTCTGTAGCATTTCTCATATTATATGTAGATGACATACTTTTGATGGGAAATGATATAGAACTCTTGGACAGCATCAAGACCTACTTGAATAAAAGTTTTTCAATGAAGGACCTTGGAGAAGCTGCTTATATATTAGGCATCAAAATCTATAGAGATAGACCGAGACGCCTCATAGGTCTTTCACAAAGCACATACCTTGATAAGATATTGAAGAAGTTCAATATGGATCAATCCAAGAAGGGGTTCTTGCCTGTGTTACAAGGTATGAAATTGAGCTCAGCTCAATGTCCGACCACGGCAGAAGATATAGAAGAGATGAGCGTCATCCCCTATGCCTCAGCCATAGGTTCTATTATGTATGCCATGCTGTGTACCAGACCTGATGTAAACCTTGCCGTAAGTTTGGTAGGAAGGTACCAAAGTAATCCCGGCAAGGAACACTGGACAGCAGTCAAGAATATCCTGAAGTACCTGAAAAGGACTAAGGAAATGTTTCTCGTTTATGGAGGTGACGAAGAGCTCGTCGTAAAGGGTTACGTCGACGCTAGCTTCGACACAGATCTGGATGACTCTAAGTCACAAACCAGATACGTGTATATTTTGAATGGTGGGGCAGTAAGCTGGTGCAGTTGCAAGCAAAGCGTCGTGGCGGGATCTACATGTGAAGCGGAGTACATGGCAGCCTCGGAGGCAGCACATGAAGCAATATGGGTGAAGGAGTTCATCACCGACCTAGGAGTCATACCCAATGCGTCGGGGCCGATCAAGCTCTTCTGTGACAACACTGGAGCTATTGCACTTGCCAAGGAGCCCAGGTTTCACAAGAAGACAAGGCACATCAAGCGTCGCTTCAACTCCATTCGTGAAAATGTTCAAGATGGAGACATAGAGATTTGTAAAGTACATACGGACCTGAATGTAGCAGATCCGTTGACTAAACCTCTCCCTAGAGCAAAACATGATCAACACCAGAATTCCATGGGTGTTCGATTCATCACAATGTAACTAGATTATTGACTCTAGTGCAAGTGGGAGACTGTTGGAAATATGCCCTAGAGGCAATAATAAAAGCATTATTATTATATTTCCTTGTTCATGATAATTGTCTTTATTCATGCTATAATTGTGTTATCCGGAAATCGTAATACATGTGTGAATAACAGACACCAACATGTCCCTAGTGAGCCTCTAGTTGACTAGCTCGTTGATCAACAGATAGTCATGGTTTCCTGACTATGGACACTGGATGTCATTGATAATGAGATCACATCATTGGGAGAATGATGTGATGGACAAGACCCAATCCTAAACATAGCACAAGATCGTATAGTTCGTTTGCTAGAGTTTTGCAATGTCAAAGTATCTTTTCCTTAGACCATGAGATCGTGTAACTCCCGGATACCGTAGGAGTGCTTTGGGTATGCCAAACGTCACAACGTAACTGGGTGACTATAAAGGTAGACTACGGGTATCTCCGAAAATGTCTGTTGGGTGACATGGATCAAGACTGGGATTTGTCACTCTGTATGACGGAGAGGTATCACTGGGCCCACTCGGTAATGCATCATCATAATGAGCTCAGAGTGACCAAGTGTCTGGTCACGGGATCATGCATTACGGTACGAGTAAAGTGACTTGCCGGTAACGAGATTGAGCGAGGTATTGGGATACCGACGATCGAATCTCGGGCAAGTAACATATCGATAGACAAAGGGAATAGCGTACGGGGTTGATAGAATCCTCGACATCGTGGTTCATCCGATGAGATCATCGTGGAGCATGTGTATCCAGATCCCGCTGTTGGTTATTGACCGGAGAGTCGTCTCGGTCATGTCTGCTTGTCTCCCGAACCCGTAGGGTCTACACACTTAAGGTTCAGTTACGCTAGGGATGTAGGGATATGTATATGCAGTAACCCGAATGTTGTTCGGAGTCCCGGATGAGATCCCGGACGTCACGAGGAGTTCCGGAATGGTCCGGAGGTAAATATTTATATATGGGAAGTCCTGTTTCGGGCATCGGGACAAGTTTCGGGGTTATCGGTATTGTACCGGGACCACCGGAAGGATCCCGGGGGTCCACCGGGTGGGTCCACCTGTCCCGGGGGGGGGGCACATGGGCTGTAGGGGGTGCGCCTTGGCCTAATGGGCCAAGGGCACCAGCCCCACATAGGCCCATGCGCCTAGGGTTTAAGGGGGAAAG
>NC_057813.1:141370686-141379584 GCF_018294505.1 Triticum aestivum
CCTATATATAGTGGGGGAGAGGAGGGACTTCATACCTGAACGCCCTGGCCTTTGGTTGCCTCCTTCTCCCTCTCCAACACCTCCTCCACCTCCATAGTGCTTAGCGAAGCTCTGCCGGAGTACTGCAGCTCCATCAACACCACGCCGTCGTGCTGCTGCTGGTGCCATCTCCCTCAACCTCTCCTCCCTCCCTTGCTGGATCAAGAAGGAGGAGACGTGGCTGTTCCGTACGTGTGTTGAACGCGGAGGTGCCGTCCGTTCGGCGCTGGTCATCGGTGATTTGGATCACGTCGAGTACGACTACATCATCACCGTTCTTTTGAACGCTTCCGCTCGCGATCTACAAAGGTATGTAGATGCATCTAATCACTCGTTGCTAGATGAACTCCTAGATGATCTTGGTGAAACGAGTAGGAAAATTTTTGTTTTCTGCAACGTTCCCCAACAAGGTGGACCGGTCACAAAAAATTAATCCAGCAGGACGCCTCGAACCGGCCTCAAACGCCTGGACTGTCCGGGACCCCTAGTATCTAGCCCAAATGTAGGGCGAATATGGGGCGGCACGGGCACGCCCGGGGCGCGTCAGCCTGACAGGCCCGACCCAACACCGACCCCATCGTTGTCCCACAAAAAACCTCAACCAGCTCCCCGCTTAGAATCTTAGCTCATTTACTCTCCTCTCTCGCTCCGTCCTCTCCTTCTCTCTGGTTTCGATTCAATGCAGTAATCATGTCGAGCTCGGGCAGCCGCTCAGATTTCTACCTGGATGTCGACGACGAGCTGGCCCTCCGTATTGCCTTGGAGCGGTCCAAGGTGGACACCGGGGCAGCGCCGCGGCTCCCTGGCGGGGCTGGCCCTTCCCGGTCCGTGCGCAACTTCATGAGGGCTGCACAAATCCGCACCTCACCCACGCCGTCCCCTCCCCCCACCGGATGTTGCTCCCCCACGTGGGTAGAAGCGGGTTCCTGTGCCCGCCTCGCCGGCCCGGACGCTCACGCCAGAATCGGAGACGCCCGTCGCACGCTGCGAGAGGCAGCGGAAAAGGAAGAGGGATGCGAGAGAGCAGTCTGTGCGCCGTCGCGGGTTGCCGACGGAGCACGACGAGGACAAGTGGCTCCTCGCTTGGGTTTACTGCCGGTGGCTGATGGTGGCAGAGACAGACGCTCGGCGGCTCTGCCGGAAGAAAGCCAAGGCGCTTCGAATTGCCTTTGCGCAGTCCGAGCGCCAGGCGTCGGAGGCGGCTCGGCCGGCGAAGCTCAAACGACAGCAGGACTGGGCCGTCCGGCGGCTCAAAGGGCTCATAATTCTCTCCTCCTCCTCCTCTGACGACGACCACGGTGCCTTGTCTGATGACTCGGATGATCCTCCACCAGATGTCGACGCCTACAGCTACGTGGGCGACCTGAACGAGAAAGGGCCGGCGAGGAAGTGGCGAAGATCCACCTTCTCCATTTTAATTTCAAGTTTTTAGATGCAGTTTTAACTTGTGCATTATGTGAACTTTGGTGATCTTTTGAAAATGCGACCGTGATCTTTTGATGAACAGACTATGCATTTACATGTCTGTTTCTTTATCCGTTGGTGATCTATGTTGTTTTTATGGATGTTGCATGGTTTAGCATGGATATAGGGGGTTCGATATGAGATACGTGAACATGAAAGACGTAATTTGAGAAGTGATCGCTCAGTGCCCGCGGACGCGCCGGGCGTTTGAAGTCCGGATTTGCCATATGCAACTGTAGATGCTCTAACACACGGGTATTATTATTATTGTTCTTAGCTAATGGAGTTGAAGGTAGGTGGAGTATCATGATTCCCTCGGCCGAGAGTATCGTGAGTAGACACCCACATGGACATGGCCCAACCAGTTTGTTCCGGCACATGGACCATGGAAGCGACGACTCGAGGAAACATACAAATGTGTGGGGTATTCTACGAGTACTCGAAGATGTGTAGACAACACAAGGAGTGACGAGGAATCAACAACAAAGGACAAACGCTGGCACTATTTTCCATCGAATAAGTTAGCTTAGTTTTTTTTGAGAAATAAATAAGTCAGCTTAGTTGGGGCCATGTGTGATGGAGAGTAGATCACTTCATCCTGGGGTAGTCTGAGGGCATGTACAATGCATAGCCTCAAGGTGATGCCTCGCATGCCATGTAGGATCGGGTATGACGTAAAGGAGGTTCGGATAGGGAAGCGGGATCCTCTTCAGGAGACGGGTGCTTGAAGAGAAAAAGTGTGGTCCGTGACAAAATTTGAAAAAGTTGAAGTAAAAAATAGAGATGCATGTGTACTAGAGTTTTTATTTTCTATTTCTTAATGAGGCCCACTAATGATAGATTGCATTGGGGAGAAAAAATAAATGCAGATGTCTCAAAATACTTTTTATCATGAGGCATATGTATCCATATGCTACCATTGTACATGCCCTGAGGCTTGGTCGTAATTTGCAGAAGAAAGTTGTTTTACTACGTCATTCATGGATTCCCCCTTTTTCCTTTTCATAATATGCTTACAACCAACAAAAACATGAAATGTGCGAACCGAGGGCAGCCGCTCAGATGGTTAATTTGTCGTTACCATTGCCGGAGCTATCGCCCGATGAGAGGAGAAGATGATATGAAAGAGACGGAAGCACAAACTGTCAAAATTGAAGTAAATCGAGTGAACGAAAATTTGCTACCCAAAGGACAGAGGTTGTTTGAACTAGCCCTGTGCGTTCGGTTTATTCGGTTTACATGATTCGGTTTATACGGTTTTTCGGTATGTACGGTATTAATACTTCGGTAAATACGGTATGAAATTAAAATACGGTTCGGTTTCGGTATATATCAAATTATTTCGGTATGGTTTCGGTATATACCATAAAAACCAAAGTTGACGCGAATTTGAAAATGACGTAATAATAATTTGTAAATTTATGACTCAAAACACATTCTATTTTACACAAATAGTATATAACTATATATATAAGTATATATGCATGCATTGATTCATCTGTTGATGGTTATGGACGTGCTTAGCATTTTAAAAAGAGAAAAATGACAATGTTACAAGAAAAATGTAGGTGCTTAGTAGTGAATTTGACTCATGTACAAGAAAAATGACAACTTGTACGGTTGTTCATCTCAAGAAATATAAATTTATCTTTTACTTCGGTTTATTCGGTTAACCATTCGGTTTTTCGGTATATACCATAAAAATCAAAGTTCAAATCGGTATGAAAAGTTCATACCATACCGAAACCAGAAACCATAAAAACAAAAAAATCGGTTCGGTTCGGTTTATTTTCGGTATGGTTTTTCGGTTCGGTTTTAAAATGCACAGAGTGAGTTTGAACTCCTCGAAACCGTCACGACTCTGCCTACATTAGATATTTACCTAAACCTGTGGATACTTGATAAACCTCAAATTAATCCCAAGACGCTGGTCTCTAATAGAAAAGAAAATTTGAACGCGTTTCTTTCTTTCTTTGCACGAAGCGATTCATCACAAGCTGTAAAAACAGGTGATTCTTCCTATTTTTACAGTAAAATATAAGGAAACTATTTATGAAAAATCCTACAGTAACAAACTCAAATTCAGTCTCAAGTCTCAACCGTAGACCGAGAAGGCATTTTTCTCCGGTTTCTGATGCAGCCTGTCAATTGTGCTCTGCTCTGCTTGCCCGCGCCCCACCTGACCTGACAACCTCTGCTGTCGTTATCTAAGGTCTCAACACACAAGGAGGAGAGTGGGCTCAAGAAGCTTTCTCCACAGCATCGCTCTGGCCATTTCCTCCGTTATTAATCTGTTCCGCTTCTGTCGCTTCGACGCCACGGAAGGGAATCCCCGCCGCCAATCCGGTAGCTGAGGAATCCTGGGTCCTCCCCAGCGAAATTCGTGGCGGACCTGATCTCAGCTCGAAGATCTGTAGTAGCGCTCTCTGTATCTCCCGCCGCCGCGCGTTGAAATCCATGGTTGTTCTTCGAGCTCCGGCTCTTGAAGCATTCTGATTTGGAAATCGCTTCTTTCTTGAGTCATAGGAATCAGCTGTTCCGCAAAGATTGTGCTTTTTCTTTCTGTTGGATTCTTCCATTAGAGCGGCGGCCTCTCCGGAGATGACGACCGGGGCCGTCACGGAGAGCTTCCCGGAGAGCAGCGAGCCGCTGCTCCCGACGAAGCGGCGATGGGAGGGGGAGGACGGCGGCGACGACGAGGCCGCCTTCCACGAGTTCAACGGCGCCTCCTTTGCCGGCGCTGTGTTCAACCTGTCCACCACCATCGTCGGCGCCGGCATCATGGCGCTGCCGGCGACCATGAAGGTGCTCGGCCTCCTCCCCGGCCTGGTCATGATCGTGCTCGCCGCCTTCCTCACCGACGCCTCCGTCGAGCTGCTCATGCGGTTCAGCGGCGTCGTCGGCGCGCCGTCCTACGGCGCCGTCATGGGGGACGCCTTCGGGTGGTGGGGAAGGAGGCTGCTCCAGGTCTGCGTCGTGGTCAACAACGTCGGGGTCATGATCGTGTACATGATTATTATAGGTAAAAACATCTCAGCCATGCTGTCTCGGTGTTATTTATTCAGTATGGTGTTCATTTGCTTATGTACAGGCTGAATCTTCTCGTGGTTTTGGAATCTTATTTGTGCTTAGTACTACTCCATTGGGTAGCTAATACACCACTATCAGGCAGAAACCATCAGTATAGCTTCTTAGCAGTACCATTTTGGGCAGTAACTAGTACAGTACCACTTTAAGAACAGCTAGTATTACACCACTATTGGTTGCTGCATGTAGAGTAGCTTATGAGTTCTGATGTGGTAACTTTCTTTTTGAGGGAAACAACAGGACTCTGCTGCGTATTTTTATTGTTTTTTCAAAAAATAAGGCACAAACGAAATGGTTCAGGAAAAAAAAGAACTATACATAGAGTAAATACAACAACAACAAATTAAAAGGAAAAGATCCTCCCTGAAGCAAAAGCTATACAAAGAGCCGATCCAACTACCAAAATTGGCATAGTTCTTCCTGGTAGCTCTGAAAGAGAGCCATCCAAGCTCTGTTTTGAACTTCTTTCTGCAAGCATATAAGCTGGGTGGGATGCCTTTGAAAAATCCAGGATACTAGAATGATTATTTCCAACGAAAATGGTATTCCCAGGGCCAGTTTCAGGGAGTTTATGTCAGCCTGAATCCCTTGTTGCAGAGGCATCCAGTTGGGGCAAATATATGACCAACATGTTCTTGCAAAAGGACAATGAAAGAATAAGTTGTCTCTTGTATCCATCGCAATGTAGAAATCCTTTCTATGAAGAAGAGCTCGAGTGTTTAGCCTGTTGTCCACCAGGAGCCGAAAGAAAATTTTGTGCTTCAACTGACAGCAGGTATGCCAGAGCCACTTAATGACAGGCAGAACCAAGTGTTCCCCCATTAGGAGCTTATAGGTTTTAGAGACCTGAAAGTTGAGAGCCACAGAGGGGTATTGCCAAATGTCATCATCTGTTGAAAGTTGCACCTCAGCAGCCAGGAGAACCAAATCCACTAACACTCGAGCTCTTCTGATTGAGGGAGGTGGAAATGCTCTGATAAATCCTCTAACTCCAGAGTTGATGAAGAGAAATGTTGGTGTACTAACTGAAATGCAGTGTTAGAGTGATTGACGAATAAATTCTCTTTTCTGTCAACTCTGTTTGTTTCTCCGGTGATGCTTGGTCAGTACACCTGCATTCTTGTTGCTGCATAATGTTTAACTCCCCCTTCATTATATACACCTCCCAACAAAAATGCAAAGTGGAAGCACTAAATATATATTTGTTACTTTTTGCATTTTTGGTTAAATGCCACCTTTTGTAAAGGTCGCGGTTCTTGGTGCTTGAATTGTGGGGATTGGTTCTAATATACAACCAACTACTCTTTATCTCTAGGTGATGTGCTTTCTGGAACGTCCTCTGGTGGTGAGCACCACTATGGTGTATTAGAAGGATGGTTTGGCACACACTGGTGGAATGGGCGATTCTTTGTTCTCCTGGTTACTACTCTCGGTGTATTTACTCCACTAGCGTGTTTCAAGCGTGTCGGTAAGTGATGTGCTTGAGAAAGCTGGCTATTACTGTTCTTTTCTTCTGTCGAAAAGAGAAGCCTTTGGCTAGTTCCGCATTCTGCTACTATGTTTTGTTCATGAGTACTCCCTCCGTCCGGGTTTATAAGGCCTCTCAGCATCACAAGCATGTCCCTTTTTATAAGGCCTCGTTTTGGAAAGGTGCATGCGTGCAATCATTTCATTTGTTGCATTGAAAGTCATTGTTATTGGTGCCATGGCTGGGAAATTAATACACTTCATGCATGTTTTTTTATTGGCTGCATGCATGTGAGAGAGTGCATTGGGAGTGAAATGGAAGAATTATTGTGCGCAAATTACTATATGTCTTGGTCTAAGAGAAATTGTCTTTAGGCCTAATAAACCCGGACGGAGGAAGTATCTGATAACACATTTCTTTTGTTTATCTCTCGCAGATTCACTGAGCTATACATCTGCCATATCTGTTGCTTTGGCAGTTGTATTCGTTGTTATCACTGCCGGAATTGCTATTGTGAAATTGATACGAGGACAAATTCCGATGCCCAAATTGTTCCCTGCAGTTCCTGATTTGGCATCTGTCTGGGAACTTTTCACAGCAGTGCCAGTTCTTGTCACTGCTTATGTTTGCCATTATAACGGTACGAGATAATCCTTATCCTTATTGAGAAAAAAATCATGAAGAAAGTTTTCAGAAAGATGGGCGATAAGATTTGTAAAGTTGCATGCCCTGGAAATCTTCATTGACCGTATGCATCTCGTTGTTAATGGTATAAAAATACAAATGCACGACCGAGCTAGAATGATTATATTGGTTTAAAACATAAAATTGAAACATATTTTTGAAATTTGTAGCTAATTTCCAGAAAGGTATCTTGCTTGTTATCTAAGGGCATCCTATTGATATTTTGCAGTTCACCCAATCCATAATGAACTGAAGGAGTCTTCCCAGATCAAGCCAATAGTGCACACATCACTGGCTCTATGCTCAACTGTTTATATCACAACAAGTTTCTTTGGATATCTTCTGTTTGGTGAATCTACACTCGCTGATGTGCTCGCTAACTTTGATTCAAACCTCGGCATTCCATATAGTTCAGTTCTTAGTGATGCTGTCAGAGTCAGCTATGCTATCCACCTTATGCTCGTGTTCCCCATGATATTCCACGCACTGCGGCTTAATTTGGATGGGCTTCTCTTTTCCTCTGCAATGCCCTTATCTTCTGATAACAGAAGGTTTGGTGTAATGACAGCGGTGCTCCTCCTTGTGATTTTCATATCCGCAAACTTCATTCCTAGCATCTGGGATGCCTTCCAGTTTACCGGGGCTACTGCTGCTGTTTGTATTGCCTTCATTTTCCCAGCTGCAATCACTTTAAGGTAAGTTGATACTTTCCAAGTTTTTCATCATACGTCCTCCTATCTTCGTAAAATAAATAATAGATTATGCGTCTTCATTTCTGCCTCTACTATGTCACACTACCAGTGCCTAACCAAATTAAGATAAGGCAGAAAGAAACCTGCTGTAACACTGTCCATGGTGACTTTGAAATGCGCTTGTGGATTATGGCTGTATTATGTGACCATTTTATCAATGGGCAGTAGACCTAATACAATTAAGGGCAGGTTTAGTTCTTTAACACAGTCCTTTGTTTTGTGATCTAATTCATGTGGCTTTCCATATCTCAGGGATCCGCACAGCATAGCGAAAAAGTGGGACAAGATTCTGGCCATCTTCATGATTGTTCTTGCAGTCACTTCGAACGTAGTAGCAGTGTACAGTGATGCATATTCGATATTCCATAAGAAAAGTGCCTCCTCCAATGCCTGAGCTGCATAACCAATAGAGGAGTCAAGGGCGAAGAGTGAATTGATATGAATGGTGGTTTGTACATTACTTAGTCAATAAGAACATCATTTAAGAGGGTACTTGTGGATCGGCTTTGCGAATTATTTGGTGTTGAGTCGGATGCTTGTATCTATGGGATGGATGCGCAAAATTTGGCCAAGGTTCTTTTGTGCAATGTACATTACAAGACAGTCCTGTCAAATGTGAGATTACAGTTATTATGGTGACATGTAAACGGTTGTTTTTTATGCTGCAAGGACATTGTATTCGTTATGAGATACTTATTGGAATAATGAATTCTATAAGCAGTGTGCTTATTGCTTACGGTATGTAAAGGCTACTCTTTCATGGCAAGTTTGGTCTTCAGATACTTGGGAACATAAAATACAAAACTAACATCGACTGATGGTAATTCATTTTGTTATAGATCCTTCTATTGTTTTATGATTAGATCCTGCTTGCAAGACTATTTGCTTTCAGAGGGAAATAACTACCAAATTTAATATACATCATTTCTGCAGCAAATATTAGCTTTGCGCGGAGATATTTGCTTTCAGAGGAAAATAACAGGAAACACCTATGGCACCATAATAAACCCATCAGAAGAAAGACACACTCTCTATGCTTGTAGCACTAGTGTTTTAGAGCATAATTGGTTTGATGCTAAAAATTGGCATGTCAAATTTTGGCAACTGCTAAATATTGGCTAGAGATTGGTTGCTTGCCAATTCTCGTTGCCAATCTCACAAAAAAGTTGCCAAATGTTGGCAACTTTTGATTTTGCCAAATGTTGGCTTGCCAAATATTGGCAATGCCAAATGTTGGTAGCAAACTAATTATGCTTCTGCCCCGTGTAAAATGTATTCGGGGCAATTTTAAAATGAACAGTGTCTCAAATATTTCTTAAAATTTATATTAAATCAACGGAACTTTAGATACGATCAGATATAGAATAGCCCACGAAAACAACCCTAAATAAAGGGGAGACCACG